>NC_081143.1:29311577-29611577 GCF_958295425.1 Solea solea
CACTGTTAGCTACTGTTAGCCAGTGTTAGCTACCATGAGCCACTGTTAGCAATTGTTAGCCACTGTGAGCCATTGTTAGCCACGAGCCACTGTTAGCTACTATTAGCCAGTGTTAGCTACCATGAGTCACTGTTAGCAATTGTTAGCCACTGTGAGCCATTGTTAGCCACGAGCCACTGTTAGCTACTATTAGCCAGTGTTAGCTACTATTAGCCAATGTTAGCTACTGTGAGCCACGAGCCACTGTTAGCTACTATTAGCCACTGTTAGCCATTGTTGGCAATACCAACAACACTCAGTGTGGCATTTACTCACACAAACAGTGTAGCAACAGTTAAAAATGAAACATTACTATTCATACAGTTGATAAACAGTTGATAAACAGTTGATAAACAGTTGATTAACAGTTGATTAACAGGGCTGCAGGTTTTAGAGCGTCTGTACTGAAAACTGAATAAACAAGAGATTATCTCAACATGTTACTAATAAACAGAACAAATAAGATGCAATAAGATATTCAAAATCAGTCATTGGGCGGAGTCAGCCTCAAACGAGGTTACTAGTTAGTAAGTTTAGTAGTTTGTTACTATTTTCAGTAGAAAATGAAAAAGCAGCCGCACAGAACATTATAAATCGACGTGTGTCACTCACTCGTCTCCACTCGTAGAAGTAGGCGATGTCCATCAGTGTGTAGTAATCCTTCAAGGGCTCGTCTCCGTACAACACCTCCACCTGGAACACAGAAGAAAACAGCAAACCGTCTCTTTGAGAGCAGATCTGGATAATAAGGTCTGTGCTCTGTGTACAGTCGAGTTCATTCTTCATGTGACGACACGCGATCCACGATACCAATAATATCACGATACAACCATTCTGAGATAAGCTAAATATTGCGCGACAATCATACAGAGATACGTCGCGACATCTGAACTGAAGAAAACGTCCATGAAAAGATAAAAGTGCAGCATTTCTCTATTTATTCAGTCCATGTGTTGAACGTGGACATAGCATCTGTTAGCGTAGCTTTCTCTGCCGTAAACTCCCTCTTCAGTCACTTCCACACAATTTTAGAGTGCCTTAATAATTAATTTTTAATTCATAGTTAATTAAAATATTGATATCAGCGTATTGATTATCATATTGTTCGATGTTTTGACCCAGCCCCGTTTCATGTTGAGCCAGGATCAGACGACGTGAATTCAGGCTGATTTTGAGTGAATCTGAACGTTAGTGTATTATAACATAATGAGTAAGTGACGGGGAACACGGGACCATTTCAGCCTCGCTCCACTCACTGCCCGTGCATTTACAGTTAATTTTTAAATGTTTAAATGCATGTTAGACACGCCCATTCATCGTTAGCCTCGCTCCACTCACTGCCCGTGCATTTACAGTTCATTTTTAAATGTTTAAATGCATGTTAGACACGCCCATTCATCGTTAGCCTCGCTCCACTCACTGCCCGTGCATTTACAGTTCATTTTTAAATGTTTAAATGCATGTTAGACACGCCCATTCATCGTTAGCCTCGCTCCACTCACTGCCCGTGCATTTACAGTTCATTTTTAAATGTTTAAATGCATGTTAGACACGCCCATTCATCGTTAGCCTCGCTCCACTCACTGCCCGTGCATTTACAGTTCATTTTTAAATGTTTAAATGCATGTTAGACACGCCCATTCATCGTTAGCCTCGCTCCACTCACTGCCCGTGCATTTACAGTTCATTTTTAAATGTTTAAATGCATGTTAGACACGCCCATTCATCGTTAGCCTCGCTCCACTCACTGCCCGTGCATTTACAGTTCATTTTTAAATGTTTAAATGCATGTTAGAGACGCCCATTCATTGTTAGACACGCCCCCTTTTATATATATTTTTGACATTGTTGTTTCGTTTTTTTTAGGTCTTTTGTGTTTTTGCTGGTTGTTAAATTACCCTGTAGTTGTTGGGAATATCCATCTTGCTCCGGAGAAACTTTGCTAAGTGCATGACAGACATGGCTGCCGGACACTGCAGGAAACGTTTCCCATTGGCCTGAAAACAAAGAGCAGAGAGCGACGCATTCATCCAGACGCTGAAGAGCAGCAAAAGCACATGAGACGTACAGTTTGTCAACAGCTTGCTTTTACCTTGTCTCCTTCCACTTCTGAGCGCTGCTTCTCATTGTTTCTGCAGGAACAAGAAAAACACGGCATTATATATATATATATATATATATATATATATAACTATTATTATTATTGTAGTAATAATAAAAATAATAACCCTTTTTAACTGATCTACAGTTCGTCTGAGGACGTCACACGTTAGTAACGGCTCAGCTCACAGAGCAGGTACTAAAATAACTGTGTGGAGTGTAGAGAGAGAAAGGTGGAAGTATTTCCAGTATTTCCAGCGACTCACTTGTTCCTCTCGTAGAACTGTATGGACAGACTGATGATTTCATCTTCTGCGATGTTAAACGTCTCCACGACTTCTCCTGGTTCCAGCTCACGGTTCTCTGCGTAAAAGTCTCGCCTCCGTTTCATCTCATCTGGTTTCAGAGTCAAACAAACAAAGTCAAACAAAGTCAAACAAAGTCAAACAAAGACGAAACACCGGCGACGTCACAGCCTCAAATCACCCGGTCTTACCTTTGAATAAACCTGGAACAAGCTTATATACAATGTCTTGTAGAGTTTTGTCCGCTCTTAGAGGGAAAAACAAAGAAAGATTTCAATATGAGAGAATACACAAACGGCATTCAGGTCTTAAGACTCTTTTTTTAAACCAGTCTTACTTGATGCTGAGCTGGGGACACGTCTTGTGGACCTGGACGTCACATCGAGGACAGAACTTATTTGTCTCCAGGAAGGCAACGATGCAGGTTTTACAAACTACAGGAAGAACAAAATCAGAAGTTATTATTATTATTATTATTATTACACAGAAACATGAATTATATGTTGCTAGGTTTCTAGAAGTTGATTATTTTTGTTTGTTGATTAGTGTTGTGTCTGCTAAATGACATGTAATGTAATGTAATGTAGTGTTACCACGTCATGTCATGGAGTTGGCATGTTCTGCCCGCGTGTGCGTGGTTCTCTGGCTCCTCCCACAGTCCAAAACTATGGGGATTAGGTGACTTGTGTGTATCACGGTGTGACCCCGCCTACTGCCCTATGTCAGCTCCCCCCCCCCGACCCTCACGTGGAGGATAAAGCGATGACCCATTTCATGTATTTAATATTCCGTTTATTATTATTTTGATAGAAAATATATTAGTATAATTGCAGTGAAACGCTGTAGCTCAGTATTCTGACACGGACCGTTGGTTTATTCAGTCACTGAAGTTATTATTTCTCAGAGAAGTTAGCAGCTGTATTTGAATCCACTGGATTTATATAGACCTTTACCAGCTTACAGCTATTAGCTGTATATAAAGATATAAAGATAAAGATGACAAAGTTGATGGTGATCTGTGAAGATGTTGCTGAGATATAACTGCAGAGCGTCTGCTGCTGCATAAACAACACACTTCATTCAAATCCACTGACATTTATGACAAACTGTGAGACTTCTTTGTGACATCATCAGTGGGAGGAGACTCTTGGGAACATACTTGGGTGATTACTAGAAGATTTTTATTTTATTTTTATTTTTTTTGCTTCAGTTTCATTTCAAAACAGCTTAGTCGAAAATGAAGGCGTCACTTTTCTGATGAGTTTATACTGAAGCTACTTGGCTAAAATAAATGGAGATTTTTTTCTTTGTTTACGTTGCCATACAAAATCTCCCCAATCTGGCAACCACTGAACTGTGATAGGATGACAACAGAACCTTTGTTAGCACACGACAGCAGCGCAGACACTTAAATTAACTGCTCCAGATACAGAAATCTAGGGATGCACGATATTATCGCTGCAATATCGGGATCAGCAGATATTGGCTTTAAAATGGATTATAGTATCAGCAAACACACCAAGATCTGCCCATGTGACTCATGGTTTCAGTAGGATTAATAGGCCAAAACCTCCTGGACTTCTATGTTACAACTATTCATTTTTTATGTTGATTTATTTTTGCTCAATGAATGAAAATGTAGATCGACATCGGCTGTGAGGCAAAATATGTTAATTTCACTACAGAGGAGATAAAATGGCCTAATGACACACACACACACAGATGTCAATTCCCATCAGCCGCCCTGATTTATAAATATGTATTAACTTAAAACAGACATTGTTTAAGTCAACACAATTATCAAATTGGTAAAGGCTGCAATTTATACCAAGTTATGGTTCTCAAGATTTCAGTTAATTTTTCATATCATTGAGATTTAAAACTTTGCATAAATCATTTGACATTTCAAGAGCAGATAATTACTAAGCAGCATAACTCAAACAGTAAAGAACAGATTCTGAATTTCATTTTCTAGGTTAGAGCCTCGAGGAACAGATGAATAGATTTCGGTAATGTTCCAAATAACATTGTGAATTTGTTATTCATCTTTAGAGACAGAGATCTATACTCTGTGACTCTGACACTGTGAGGAACAGAGTGGCCTTGATGGAGTTTTGCATTGGGAGTGTTTTCTGTAGTTGTGTAGTTGTGTAGTTGTGTAGTTGGTGTGACGACATCCCTCACATGCAGGATGTTCTTCTCAGTTTATAAAAAGAAAGATCTCGTTCCTCTCTGAGGTTAACGGTGAAAAACACATGTGCATCATATTGTCGCGTGGGACTTACAGGAGTGCAGGCACTCGACGATGGTCGTCGCATCGATTAAGTAGCCGGCGCACAGTGGACACGTGAGGTGTGGGTTCAGATCTGTGATTTTGATCCGGTTGGGCTGCATTTTCTCCATGTGGACAGATCTGCAGAGGAAGCACATGAGGACGGGTGAGCTTCAGTGGGTCGCTGAATCTTAGGCTTGTTCACACTTCTGAAGTCTGAACAGCAGCAACACACATACAAAAACACATTTAGAGGTGTTTTGAAATTGGATTCAAATCAGATTTGAACAGATGCACCTCGGTCTGTGGCTGCTCTGTTCTGTCCTATTTCCAAATGACATTTTATGACACACAGCAGCAAAGGAGTTGATGGTTAGGGTTAGAGATGATGCATCTGTGCTATTCTACCATCTGTGTTTGTGACCAAAGCAACACCTGCAGATAAGTCACTGAAAACAAGAGTCTATGTGACAAAATGTGGTTTTTCTGCCACCAATCCACCTAATCTTAATCTACTCCTACTGCAACACTTTCATCCCCAAACTACCTGGTGGGCAGAGAATAAGAGAATCAGTGAGACACTGCAGATGGTGTTTACACTGATTTAAATACGAATACGGTGTTCTGCAATTTTCAAATCGCACGAGACGCAATATCTGTCAAAGCCAAAATACAGTTTTAGATGAATTATTGTCCAGATATGTCTCACAGATCTGCACAAATATCACACGGTAATCTTTATAAATGTGTTTTTCAAATGAAAATGAGAATAATGATGTAAAAATGACAATTCCCTGTGAAATCGCAAATCATATCGTAGTCGCAATTCCTGTCAAAATAATCACAAGATCGTTCAGCTCCATTTTGAATTCAACTTTTTTGTTAAATCGGATTTGGTTTATTTAGGATGTTTGTGTGGTTTGTTTTCAGGAGGCATCGTCTGTGTCTCTGTCTGAATCTATCAAAGCAGAAACATTAATATTATTTGTTTACTTCATATTTCAAATCGCAGGTTTTCCTTGTGTTTGTTCAGCAGACACTGATATTTTCACAGATTCCACTGAATAGTGGAGATTTATAGATTCTGTATTATTTTACTTTTACATGAATATTTATTTTATATTTAAGTAAATTTTTAGTGTAATGAGTTATTTTGTCTGTCAGTAACCAGTTAAATCTTGTGCAGCTGACGCGTTGTTAGTTAAATAAATGTTACTTAACATTCCATCACATTTTTGCTTAAAAGGTTAGGGAGACACTGGTGTAGATGTTTGAATTGATTCAACTTGCCCTGTTTGATCATCACATTCAGACAATTTTACTAAACATATTAACATTCTGTAGTTTTTGTTTCTTTTACGTGATTATATCCAATATTTCTGTTAGTAACCCTGTTAAATCTGCTGCTGCCTCTCTTGTAAAAGATCATTTATTTATTATGATCTCAATGAAGCTTTCCTAGTTAAATAAATGTTGAAATAAACAAACATTATTGCATATCGCAAGATTTCCTGATGTTGTGGAGCCTGAGTCTCCACATGAGAACGTTTGGGAAACACAGATGTAGATTTTTGCACAGATTCCACTGAATATTGACTTTTTTTATGTAGATGTTTAGATTGTGTACTTATTTTCTTATATATATATATATATATATATATATATATATATATATATATATATATATATATATATATATATATATATATATATATGATGCTATTTGAGTATACTGTTAACGCTGCTGCCCGTCAGGACTCTCTAGTATCTGATCTTTTTGTTGTCAATGAGGATTTGCTGGTTAAATAAATCTTATAATAAACAATCATCATATCAGTGTTCAAAAACATTATATGTGGCCTGATTTCCTTACATTAGTCCCCACATGAGAGAGTTTGAGAGACATTGCTGTAGATATTCTCACAGATTCCAATGAATGCTGACACATTTACAACATACACTTGATTCCGTCCTTTGTTTTCCTAGATTAATATTTTATATTTCACTACATCTTAGTATAATGTGTTATTTTGGTGATTGAATGTGCTGCTGCTGCTGCCTGTCTCAGTCAGGACAATCCTGTCAAAGTGATTTTCAATGGTGATGAGACTTTCATGGTTACATTCATGTTAGAATAAACAGATTACACAGGTATTTTTCAAACCTAATTTAAACCACATGAGTTTTTAAATCAGATTTCTGCAGATGTATCCGTCTGTAGCTTCTCCAATCGGATTACAAACTGCATGTTGTGTTTTACTATTATCATCATTATTCTTCTTATTATTATTATTGTTATAATAATGATCGTTGTGTGGAATAAGACCGTGTGCATCATGTTTGTGGAGACTGTTGTGAGCGGCTGCTCCTCAGCTCCAGCTCCTTCAGCCTCAGACAATGTCCATGTCCATGTCTGCAGCTCGTCCTTGGGACAGACAGCAGCTAGTCAAACCACAACAAAGGCAGATGCACGAACACGAGTCCACCGGCGACAAAATAACGTGTTTTTGCAGCAGAGTGGGCACGAGCTGCTGGTTCACGGCAGCAGGCTGCTGAGCTGAATGGCCCCTGTGTGTGGCCTCATCCCGGGCATCAGCAGCTCTGCTGCTCCTCCACCAGCGGCGCGACACAAAAGAGCGTTTCCTTTTCTGCGGAGCCCCGCGCTCCCGCACCGAGCACCGCAAACCCACCGCGGCGGCAGCGTTACCGAGCAGCCGCAGAGCCACGGTTTCAACGCCGAAAAGGGGGGGGGGGGGGGGAAGAATCACAAGTGGTACACAAAGCAGCCATCTTACATTCACTGACAGGGCTGTGGAACAAGAGAGGCTGAAAATGTCACACCGCTCCCGGGGCTGTGGACTCGGCGCGCGGCGACCCTAACCCGGCCGCACACGGTCAACGGTTCTTACCTGATGTGACATCAAAGTTCCCCTCAGCTCACACACGCGCGCGCTCCACACCAAATAAAGCAGCTCCACACTCGGCGAGAATCTGCAGCAGCGCCAGAAAATGGCTTTTTTTCAGCACCGTCAGAGGACTGCCCATTTTTACGTCACGTGACATTATTTTGTCGCCTCGTTCACGGGGCAGAGAGAGAGAGAGAGACAGAGAGAGAGAGAGAGAGAGAAGGCCCGTGCAGAAGGCCTCACTCACACACACACACACACACACACCTAACAACGCGACAAATGCATCTTTATTTATTTGAATCACAACAGTTTGATTTCTTTGTTTTTGTCTCTGACTGTTTAAACCTGCCTGTGTGTGTGTGTGTGTGTGTGTGTGTAGGAGGCCCTGCAGGCCTCATGTGTGTGTGTGTGTGTGTGTGTGTGTATGGCCCCATTCACGCCTGGTATTAAAGCTGCAGTGCGTAACTTTTAGGCCCTATCCACACGGAAACGGAACCAACCTTAGAACCTCACCTATTCTTTTCTTTGTCGTTGTTTTGACAAAGTTCTTTGAAACACAGCAACATTTCAGGAAGGGTCTGTAAATGCTGTCGTACATATGCCACACTTTAGATAGAGCTTTATTTGGTGAGTATACATTACAGTGTGAACCGAGCCAGAGTTTAGTGTCAGTTAGAAATTTACCACCAACTTCCTGTCCTCAGGCCCTGACGGTCAGTTGTTGGTCAGTTGAGTAGTTTTTAGTTTTCTTTTAGGAGCAGGAATTGAGAAAAAGGGGAAACAAAAGATTTGTCTGTGTGCAACAGAACAGCACATCACCTGCACTCTTTCTTGTCTCTTCTTCTGCTCGGCTGTGATGCATTCACTGACGCTCAGAAAATCCGCTCGCTCTCGTCTCACAATCTGTCTTTCTTCAAATATTGGTGGGGACATGTCCCCACTGTCCACACGGAGGTTTGCATAGTTTAAACTACGCCTTTATGGCGGCTTTAAATTGGGCCTGGGCTTATAATTACAGTTAATGGGTCGGGTTGGGCTCAAACACACTGTGCACGGGCTCTGGGTCCGGCCCAATCGGAACTCTAAAAGGAAGGAAATAAAGATAAGAAAATAATCTCCAACTACAAGATGATGATGATGATGATGATGAACGAAAACAGTGATAGACAGATGACGTCATTGTTTATTGTTTTTTATCCTGTTTCCATATGATTAAAAAGACTTTGGTGGATTAACCTGGACTTGTCCCTCAGGATGGTTTCGTGGTAGAAGTTGTTGAATATATCAATTTAGTAGACTTTGGATACAATAAGGGACTGTCTGCACAAAATCAAAATGAGGTGAATACTTGTTTTTGAACGAATCAGCGTTTTAGTCACACAGGGAAAACTACAATGCTGTTTTTGAAAATCTCAAATCCCCACTCTTCTGTTTTCATGTAGACAACCAATACACTACCTGATGATGTCATTATTCTTTGGGTCTGTTTGCATTATGTTAACATTTCTTTTCTGTCTTTCATTTTCAAAGTCATGATGGCTTTCTTCATTCTGGCTCCGTTTGTGATCGTACGCATTGTAATGTATACTGAAAAAACTTTATCTGTAGCACTGCTACAGCGCCACATACAGGTCTGGCTGTATTACAGCATTTAGAGTTGTTATGTGGGGGTTTTGTACGTATGAAGACATTTTTACATTTCATTATGTTTTCTGTGTGAATTGGACCTCAGACTTTTATGTACTTCAAGGGCCTTGCTTTACGGAAGACGTCATCTTGGACAAAACAAGCTAGAGTGCATTTTGTGTTTAATTGTGCATTTCAGTTGTAGTAGAAACCCAGATTTTCCAACTCACAGCAGTCTTTTAAAGTTGGAAATGAGATTCTAAGATGGAGGCCGCCATACAAACACCGCTATCTTTACTGTTAATAGCACCTCTGTCATATTTGTAAACATACACGTAGTACTGTTTTAACATTTTGAACTGTAGACATTTGTCTACGTAAAATACCATGTAGAGTGTTGTTCTTGACTGGTATTGTAAGTTATGTTTTCGTCCATGTACTTTTTGGCCTTGTCAACTGGAACACGGTGAACTTGGGGACATCACTCCCAGTTGTGATGTTGGTGAACTGCAGCATTAAATCTGTAAATCTTACATTGCAAACAAAGAATGACATCATGTGTTAGTCCTCTGTTTGTTACAATCTAGTCTCACCAGTAGGTGTCACTAACTCTCACACGCTGGACCTTTAAAGCTGCAGGCTAGGAGTATAAGAAAATACTGATCGACTATATTGCAGTATTCCATGGCATGATAGTGTATTGATTCTTCTCAGCAACATGACAGTACGTCAGAAATATTCTTATGGACATTTTTGTGACATTTTTTAAATCAGCATTCACTCCAGGGTCAAATGAGACTGCATTGAATGTGGGTTTTTATCTGCCTTGGCTCTGATTTTTGTTGATCAGGTGAACATTCTTCATCTCCTTCATTTTTAGCAGTGATGCTAAATCTGACTTTATGTCCATCACGCTTTAATTTTCCATCCATTAGCATAGCTGTTAGCCATGACTGTGTTTTAGCAAATTTGACTTTTTACAACTTGGGAATTTGAACATGGGATCACAGTAAAAAACACACAATAGTAATGACAGTGCTTTATGCATATAGCAAAATATCAAGACAACAAAGAGATACATGTGACTTTATTACCAGGGAAGTGAACTGACAATGAAAGAAAGAGATAGAGAGATACACAAAAGGCTCCTCCTGCTGATTGGGATTCAAGATGACAGATTTCATAGTCACATCAGTAATACAGGTACAAACATTTGAAAATAAATATGCTCGTTTGGAGGGAAAATACAGACATTTATATCAAAGATAACAATACAAAACAAATAGAAAACATGTCCGTACACTCTGACCCGGGTTGACTCCAATTTCCTCCCACAGTCCAAAAACATGCAGATTTGGGGATTAACCCTAACCCAGAGTGGGTGGCTGTTTGTCTCTGTGTCCCTGTGATGGACTGGCGATCCGTCCAGGGCGTCCCCTGCCTTTTGCCCCACGTCGGCTGGGATTTGCACCAGCGTCCCCCCGCAACCCACATGCACACATAGACAGTATATAGTGAAGCAAAACAGCATTTCACCAGGATTTCATCAAGGTTTACATAAACTTTATGTACAGCGGGGACAGGGCTACATCATGTGCATACTATAAAATCAAGAACAACAACCACTGGTGCAGAACTGAAAATCAAACAACAACAACAACAACAACAACAACAACAACAACACAGGAACAATACAGATATTCAATGATACATCACTCAAAAGTAACAACATTGTCAACACAGCATTTAAATAGTCAGACAGGGTGTAATGTACCAAAAAAACGTCAATTATGTACACAAATAAAATGCAGTTAATGTGCATTTAACATTGAAACGGTATAAAATGATTATTGTGCATTTCTTACGTTATTACGTGGTTAATTCAGTAACAAAATCGACGCCCCCTTCCGCCTGCAGTACTCTGTGTCGCCTGCAGGTGTCAGTGTTGTGTGCGCAGTGCAGCTCAGGCGCCATCTTGAGGAGACCCCTGAACGCTGGTTGGTGGTGACTGACAACATGATGACGGGGTCACTCTCCTCACTCTCCTCCAAGTAAAAGTGCTTCACCAGACGTTTCTGGGGAAGTGGGGGCGCGGAACGGCGAGAGTTCACGGCTCCGTGTAGTTGTTGTTGTTGTTGTTGTTGTTGTTGTTTTAATAATAATAATAATAGAAATGTTTGTTTTTAAGTAGAGGCTGCGCGGTAGCCCGATGGCTGGCTAGCTGCTGCCTGGACTCCACCGCGGCCTGCTCGGGAGGAGGAAGGGTGGTGACGGCGCAAAATGCTCTACCGCTGACTCCCCGGGCAAAGACACTTATCCTTCCCCCTGGAGACTCACCGCGAGTCCAACAACGAGCACGATGCACTTATAGATTTTTAAACCCTTCTTAACGACACGATTGTTGCTGCTGCTGCTGCTGCTGCTGCTGCGGCGGTAGAGACTGTGAACGACAGGGAACGACAGGGAACGACAGTGAGGCGAGGAACCCCCAAATCCCAGCCGGAGACATGTCATCCAACTGCACCAGCGCAGCGGCGCCTGTCAGCGCGAGCAAAACCAAGACGAAAAAGAAGCATTTTATAGGACAGAAAGTGAAATTATTCCGCGCCAGCGAGCCCATTCTCAGCGTGTTAATGTGGGGAGTCAACCACACGGTAAGTTCACCCTCAAATGTCGGCTCGGCTCTTGTTTATGCTGCTCTTTGGATTTGTATGAGCTAGCTAACGACGCTAGTTTGTTAGCCAGCTATCATCAGCTATGTTACAGTCGCATCGTAATCTTTACACTTCATTGTTTCGTTGTGTGTTTGGTCAGGAACGTGTTGACTGCACTCTATTGCTGCTGCTGCTGCTGCTGCTGCTGCTCTGTGTGTGTGTGTGTGCGCGCGGTGCCTGTTCTGCAGACAGAGATTGTTTTAAAAACTCTTATTGCATTATCAGTCAAATGTGCATTCTCGTGCTAGTGTGTTACTTTAAGCCTTTTGCAGTCATAAATCATGAATGGTGAAGACCACTGAGCTTCTGCTGCTGTTGAACACTGTGCAGGCATGGAGTGGGAGGGGTGTGACAGACAGACAGACAGGCAGGCAGACAGACAGGCAGCCGGAGCAGCAGGTTACACTGATTTTTCAGCTCCTCAGCAGCAGCAGCAGCAGCAGCAGCCTGACTGTTGTTTTAAATACACGAGGGTTGGGCATCTTTCTTTCGGTATGACGTCGATAAGTATCGATAAGTATCTCGATACACTGTCAGGTCCAATTGGGCATCTCTGGTGAGAGGTCAACACTCGATACACTGTCAACAATTCAATACATTAAACTGACATTTATAACTTCAAATGTGACATGGGCCTGTACCATTGTCCACGCAGTGTGATTCAACACAGAAGAAGTCTGGTTATTTATTTGATAAAGCTACTAAAAATCCATCCATCCATTTTCTATCACCTTGTCTGGAAGGGGGCGGGTGTGCTGTGCCAATCCCAGCTGACGTGGGGCGATAGGCAGGTACACCCTGCACAGTTCGCCAGTCCATCACAGGGTCACATGTAGAGACAATCAATCAACCATTAAACTCTCACACTTATGGTCAATTTAGTCTAAAAACATTGTGTTTTGTATGTTTTTAGACTGTGGGAGGAACCCGGAGACAACACACACACACACACACTGAACTTCTGCCTGTAGCTCCTATGCTCGCTCGTAGCCGCTTATTCCATCACACCATTCTCTTATAAATAGAACAGAAAATATATCACATTGACTTTTGGCTGCGACTGACTTTTGCTATGAAAAGCTCAGTGGAGGGCAGACTCAGGGCAGACTCAGGGCAGACTCAGGGCAGACTCTGCACCTCAGAGATGGATGAAGTGTTTATGCCTCATGTGCAATTCACCGTGTGCTGTCTCAGTCTTTCACAGTTTGTGTGACAAGCAGCTTCTCAAGTGAGGCAAAGAGTTGTGTGTATGTTGGAAAATGTTTTATTTGACTGTGAAATGAATCGTAGCTCACTTGATACAGCGTGGTGTCATTTGTTCCCTGGTCACTTCCTCTTGGTTTCTCCAGGTCACATAAGGCACATACTGTAGTTGTTCTTTGTCTAATGATAATTGCAGGTGTAAGGCTGCCCTCCACAGTTCAAAGTTGTTGAATACAGATCAGCTCAAAGCTTCTTCTTCATCACAGTTCTGTCCTCTCCTCATTCTTCTTCAGGACAAAACAATGTTCTCAAACACAGCTCAGAGCTCTCTGGTGCAGTCCCCAGTCCTGCTTTCTTGCTGTGTGGTCAGATACTGAGGGTGTGTTCCCTTTACGTCGGAGGTTGGAAGTTGGACCTTGGAGTGATGTCACCATCATGTAGTCATTGTTAGCAATACCAGCCGATAACAATGACTACACTACATGGTACTTTGCGTAGCAACATGTCCGTGGATTTAAGATTAAATAGAACTATGGTAAATAGTTTGTATTTGTATAACACTTTTCTAGTCTTGATGGGGTTAAGTTTCTTGCCCAAGAAGACTGTACTAGCAGTCTGGAATTGTACCCACAACCTTCAAGTTGAAAGACGACTCGCTCTCACACTGAGCTACTATCACGTATGCACATGGCAGACAAAGAAGACAGCAGTGCAATTAACAGTAACATTTTTAAACGTAGGATTTCACCTTCAACCTTCAAATAATGTCTCCAGGGTTATTTTGATGGTACATCCACTTACATCAGGCTGACTGTCAACCTCAGTCGAAGCCTGAATTGGGACCATGTTTCTGGTCCGTACAACGTTCTACTTTACGGCCTCTTCTCTGGGTTAGTTTTTGTTTCTAATGTCGGGAAATCTGTTCTGAGGAAGGAAGGAACAACCTCAGGAACAACCTCAGGAACAACCTCAGGAACAACCTCAACTTGGAAATTCTGACTGGAACTGGAATCACGATTCACATCTTTCCTCTGACCATTACCAGAGCCTCAGACATGAGTACTGGGCCTGACAAGTGCAGTCTTTATACCAGAACACGAATCAAACAGGAAACTTGACTGGTCGAAGCGTGTGTGTTTGTATCAGAGCAGCAACACGAAGCCTCGTCAGTACATAAAAAGGTGTGGTCATTAAAATGCACATCATCAGTGCAGCATCTCCAGGATTCAGTGGGTGAACTTTGACAGTGTGTGTGTGTGTGTGTGTGGGTGCAGCAGCACACAGGCCTGGTGATTTCAGATCTCAGACTTCAGCTCTTCTTCTTCTTCTTGTTAGAAAGTGTGTGCATTTTGAATCCTGTTCTGGGCTGTGATGCTGCTGAGGAACTTCACTCCCTCACTGTGTCTCTGTGCAGCTTACTTCCTGTTTGATGCTGTTCTGACAGAAACCACTCAGAGCTTCACGTTTAGGGAGTGTTTGTGTTTTATTTTTCCTGTGCTGCCTCTGCTCTTTCACTGACTGACTCATCATGTGATTAACACACACACACACACAACAAACTACAGTATAACTGTGTGGATGTTGTTGTTGTTGTCACTGACCATCAGAAATACAGTCTCTGTTGTGTTTTTAATCTGTTAAAATGGGAAGATAATGAGACATTGAATAATATCACATGATGCAGCCACTACAGAACATTTCCTTATTTACATCGACTTTCTCCCTGGAGTGCTCGTTGTGATGACGCATGAAAAACAGCGGCCAGCACGTGCCTGTTTCTTCCCGTTTAGAGTCAGTTTGGAACAGTAAAGATGTGCGTACACGCTGGAACAACACAAATTCATATTTAAATGCTGGAAAGTCTCTTTGGGCAAAAGCAAAAGTTAGCTGCATACAGCGCAGATTATGACCGCGACATTCACTTCACACCAGAGAACATTCTCTCTCGTCTCATCTGATGCATGTGTTATTCCTTTAATTGCAGCACTGCTGTAAAGTGAGGTTGAGACGGACCACAGAGTCTTAAGAGTCCGTCGACACGCTTTACTAAGATCTACTCAGATCCTCTTCACTTCATCGCGACTGCACTCCATCATTACTTGGACGTGGGATCAGTGTGCAGAGAAAACGTCTCGTCTGTCTGCAGATGAGGAGAATGATATGTTTGATGAGATCTTCCTAAATATTTTTGAGGAAAGTACACACAGTCCCAGCCATAAGAACAAAATGAGATAAATTGGCATAATCATTTCTTTCAGTGTTCCCTGATTGTCAGTTTTTTAAATTTCGGTGCATCCCTACTCTCTTGGCATGTTTGCTGATATCCCATGATGCATTTAAAAGCCAATATTGGCTTTGCTGCATATTGCAAAGAAATCATTAAAAGTGAGTGATTTGGGTTTTTGGACAAAACAAGACCAGGGAGAACGTCATCATTATGAGGTTTGGGGACACGGATCGACATATTTCGACGGTTTATAGACCCCAGTAATGACCAAATGAATCGAGAAAAGAATCGATTGATAACAAAAGTGATCATGACTTTCAGCCCAGCTCTGGATGATGTGTTTCACAGTCAGAATTGGCTTCACTGGCCAAGTTTGAATGCTAACATACAAGGAGTTTGACTCCAGTGTTTCATTGTTCTTTACTTGCACATTACAGACAGACAGACGGACAGACAGACAGACAGGACAGCTGGGAGGAGAAAGTGTAGCCTGAAAGTTCATGACTGCTGCTCGTGTGTGTTACAGGTTGTTGGGACTCATTAAAACTGCTTGCTCGTAATGTTTTAATCAGACTTAAACCATATAATGTTTAAGGGAACTTTTGATTTCTTCTCTTTCCTCACTGATGAAGTTGTTTCCTCTCTCCTTCAGACTCTTGTCTCATTAATCTCTGTCTCTCACTTCTCTCCTCCAGATTAACGAGTTAAGTAATGTGCCTGTACCAGTAATGCTGATGCCAGATGACTTTAAAGCCTACAGTAAGATCAAAGTGGACAACCACCTATTTAACAAGTAGGTACATCACAGTTTACGCACTGTCAGTGCACGCTGTTCAATCTGTAATCTCCACCTCCAAACCACTCCTGTCAATCCCACTATGTGCCTGTTACATAATCTATGTGTCATTTAACATTGTTCTCATTGGGCTTCCCAAGTCTCTTTCCAAGAGAAATGTTTTCACAGGTTCTTTAGTTTGCAGTGAGTCCATGTTTTGTAGTTCTCTTTCAACCATCCATACATCAGCTCACTCTCATGAAACTCAATGAGGAACTGATCACCGTGGCAAAGGTTTATTCAGTGTCACTTTAATGAGTCTTAGATTGAATAGAACACATTTAGTGGCTGTTTAAAACAATCAAGAGAAGCAAATAAGTTCATTTACTGTGAAAGTCATTGTGGGATATTTGTCTTAAAAATGACAGGAAGGTAGTAAATCTCCAAGTCTTTGGCCCTCGACACCTCAGTGTTTTTAACTTAACATGAATTCCTTTGAGCGGGGATTAAAAAAAACATAAATTCATTTACTCATTCCTTGTCCAACTAAGTGTTTTCCAACCCTCGGGGTTTAGTGTGTGGTCCTTTACGGGGTGTCTGAACCCTAGGATGGAAACCTCTGGACCAGTCTGAACTGTGTTATGTGAAACAGTCCCAAGACAGTAGGTGTGGGTTCATTAGAGGGTTATTAAAGTTCAGTGAACTTGAGTGACCTCTCTCTCGTTACCAGATGTAGAGAACACCTTTGGTATGTGGTAGAACAGGAGATTGAAGCATGAGTGTGTGGCTGACCCATCTGCAGGAACTCTGTGATGCAACAATGGAAGTAGTTCAGGGCTCCACACTTAGGTCTTTTTTTTTGGATTGTTTGCTCTGGTGCAGCCAAATCTTTCAATGCGTCGCCTTCAGGGACACCTTTTTTCTTGCTTTTCCATCAGTGACAGAACCTGGAACCAGAACCTGCTTTTTTAGTTCCTGCTCTGTCGAGATTCCAGACGAGCTGAGCCGAGATTAAAATGTCAACAGACTGCCGGCCACTGATTGGTCAGAGAGTGTCGTCACTGGAAGAGTCATGAGCGTGACGTCCGACACAAGAATCAAAGCCAGCAATGTTGAACTGTAGAACAGTTAAAAACGTGTGCGTTCATTTCCAACATTTAGCGAGGAGATTTCCGACGCTCGTGATCCGGATCTCGACGCGTTCAGCCGGAGTCTGCAGGTCATGCAGGACGTACTCAACCATTCTGTCAACAAATCTTTTAATGATTCAGTGAAGAAAACGGCGTTGACCGTCACTAGTTTGTCGCGTATAAAAAGAAGTCACGGCAATTCCGCCCAGCTGTGCTGTGATGGCCCCGCCCACATTGAGGAGGTACTATGAAGTAAAGGAAAACAACGTTTCTGATACCAAACCGAGTAGAGCTAGAACTGTCAGATGGAAAAGCGCCAATAGTGGCACTGACCTGCACTGACTCAAGTATCAGACTGATATCTGCAGATTCTCAAGTATCAGACTGATATCTGCAGATACTCAAGTATCAGACTGATATCTGCAGATACTCAAGTATCAGACTGATATCTGTAGATCAGCAGATACTCAAGTATCAGACTGATATCTGTAGATACTCAAGTATCAGACTGATATCTGCAGATACTCAAGTATCAGACTGATATCTGCAGATATTCAAGTATCAGACTGATATCTGTAGATACTCAAGTATCAGACTGATATCTGCAGATATTCAAGTATCAGACTGATATCTGCAGATACTCAAGTATCAGACTGATATCTGTAGATCAGCAGATACTCAAGTATCAGACTGATATCTGCAGATACTCAAGTATCTACTGATATCTGTAGATACTCAAGTATCAGACTGATATCTGCAGATACTCAAGTATCAGACTGATATCAGTAGATACTCAAGTATCTACTGATATCTGCAGATACTCAAGTATCAGACTGATATCTGCAGATACTCAAGTATCAGACTGATATCTGCAGATACTCAAGTATCAGACATGAAAAATCCTTCCCCAGTCACAGACTGAATAAGGTTAAAAGTACATGGAAAATTGACTGATCTGAATCTGTAAGTGTTGAAAACTCTGTTGTATTTTTGTGGACAATCAAAAGAAAAGCAGAAATAAAATCAGCAATTACTTTTCTCTTCCCCCCCCAGAGAAAACCTGCCTAGTCGCTTTAAGTTCAAAGAGTACTGTCCCATGGTGTTCAGAAACCTGAGGGAGAGGTTCTGCATCGATGACCAGGACTACCAGGTGAGACACTGTCACACTGTCACACTAACACACACGCTCGTGGGGACTTTGGTGTAAGAATGTCTCAGGATGTCTTTGTGTCTTTGTCAGAACTCTCTGACGAGGAGCGCCCCGCTCAACAGCGACTCCCAGGGTCGCTTTGGCAACCGCTTCCTGTCCAGCTACGACCATCGCTTCGTAATTAAAACTGTGTCCAGTGAGGACATCGCTGAGATGCACAACATCTTAAAGAAATATCACCAGGTAGAGTCTGTAGGTCCATCTGTCTGTGTTTGCCTGGTCCACACGGAAACACAACTTTCCAGTCCACAAACACGGCAACGGTTGAAGAAATGTCTTCATCCTTCATCCTCCATCCTCCATCCTTCATCCTCCATCCTCCATCCTTCATCCTTCATCCTCCATCCTCCATCCTTCATCCTTTCACAAACCCTCACACAAAACAGAGAAGACGACGACGTGGAGCAGGCCCATGAATCATAAACTTTGTTTTTTAAATAAAGCTTTATTTGAATAAGCATACATTACAGTGTGAGACGTTATCATAAAAAGTCCAAACAAACTAATCTGCACTGTCTCCCTGGAAACCCTTGTGTTGAGATTATTCATATTTCATATGTCATGTTGAGTATTTAATCCACGTCTGTGTTCACTGTTTTCCTTCCTTTGAATCTAAACTCCCACATGCATGTAAATGATGATGTGAGTGGAGAACAGAGTCTAAATCAGTTTTTCACTCCCACACTTCCTGTTCCTCTCTGATTATCTCCAGTTTATCGTGGAGTGTCATGGCAACACGCTGCTCCCTCAGTTCCTGGGCATGTACAGGCTAACAGTGGACGGGATGGAGACGTACATGGTGGTGACCCGGAATGTGTTCAGCCATCGTCTCACTGTACACCGCAAATATGACCTGAAGGTAGGAGATGTTGCCTGGGATTGAACTTCCCACTGAATAATCACACATGAGGATCTTTCATTGCACCTTCAATCACCCACAGACTGAACCCACCTGACAAATGTTTTATTAATAAAGTCAATTAAATAAATGTTATATAATGTATATACATGTGAGCAGCAATGATTTTTAGGGCTGCAACAATTAATCGATTACTAAACTATTTTGATGAGCGATTCATCAGTTTGAGTGAATGATCAGATTTGACAGCTTCTTAAATGTGAATATTTGTGGTTTATTTGAAACACTATCATTTTCATTTTAATGCTACTTACTGCTAACATCACACACTTGTCTGGTCATGTTGTGGGTCGTGTCGACATTTTTGTTCCGACAGAACATTTTTGAGAGGAACGTTGATAATCTGCAGAATATGAATATTATTTAGCAGCATCTGTGAACACAACATTCTTACTGCACTCTCCTTTATATAC
This sequence comes from Solea solea, assembly GCF_958295425.1. Classification (NCBI taxonomy): domain Eukaryota; kingdom Metazoa; phylum Chordata; class Actinopteri; order Pleuronectiformes; family Soleidae; genus Solea; species Solea solea. Next base: position 29,331,420 of record NC_081143.1, read on the forward strand.
ATATATAAAAAAAACAACCCTTCTAGCGTTTGCGTGACTTTCTGCTAAATATTATCCAGAGAAAACGTCTCGTCTTTCTAACACTGACAGTTAAAGACACACTAACAATCCCTGTGAAGTATCTGGAGCTGCCTTCAGTTCAGTCTATTTTTATCCTCATTTGCAGGGTTCTACAGTCTCCAGAGAAGCCAGCGACAAGGAGAAGGTACGTTTTATTTCCGTGTTCTAACAACATGATGGAGGCAAACCTCGTTAGTTTATAAGCTGTTTGTTTATAGTTTGACACGTATGAACTGCAGTGCTCGTTTGTGTAAGTCTGAGATTCTTGATATGAAAAGTGGAAAAAGCAGACTGTCTTCTGTTGCTATTTAAAACCATGTCTCTGTCTCTGTCTCTGTCTCTGTCTCTGTCCCTGTCCTCAGGCTAAAGAACTCCCCACTTTTAAAGACAACGACTTCCTGAATGAAGGGCAGAAGCTGCAGATAGGCGATGACAACAAGAAGTACTTTCTGGAGAAGCTAAAACGGGACGTGGAGGTAGTGAATCTATTAGTGTTGTCATGTAGAAGCGAGCGAGAATATCCCTTCATGTCAAAGCCTTCAATGAAATACTCTGGATCACATGTGTTATTTCAAACGTTGGTTCCTGTGTTAAACTTAAACCCCCACACACACATTTTGACATAAACTAAGCAACAAGATAGATTAACATTTTTCTACATCACATAGAAACATACTGTTAAAGTAACGCCGGTCTCTCACCAGGTTAGTTAGTTAGTTAGTAGTAGGTAGTTTAACCCTCTTATGACCATCATGATATTCAGGCTTCTGGATTGATTTCGATTTTATGGCTGTAGAGTTGTCAAAAAATGTTTCTGCTAAATTATGCTACTGAGAAGCTGACGTCACAAACTTATGACGCGCTGGTGAAACTCGTCTGTGATTGGACGGTCCTGCGGGCGAAAGATGCAGTCACACTCTGGACAGCTCGCCAGTCCAGAGTTTCTGAATTTTCGAGATATCACAAACGGTCCAGGATTGACGGTAATGAGAAGACAGCACGGTCACAGGAGGGTTACAGTCTCAGTTTTGTGCATTAATGACCAAACAACGCCATCAATTAGTGATTGATTGAAATTGCTGCTTTATTGACAGTTAAATTGTATAAAATGACAACGTTGGAGGGTTTTCTGAGTAACAGTCCACTCCTGAATATTTGTACTGACATATAAATTAAGATTATATGCTGTGCTATTAACAGCATTTGAGATGAGCTTTGCCACAACAGGTCTGACAGTAAATGGGTCTGGATATGATCCATTGATTATTATGGTATTGATTTGAATATTTGGCCAAGTTTATGATCCAAGTGTCAAAGGAATGGAGACGAAACAAAGCAAAATGTTTTATTTAGTTTATTTAGTAACATAGGGATAAACAAAAAAAAACATTATATTAAATTATTTTCAAAAAGATGAAGAAAACTCAGTGGACTGCCATCAAAATGCATCAGTAATGACATTTGAGAGGTTTCTTGAATGCGTCTTTAAGTCAATGACAAATGTCTTTGAATGCATTTCCTTCACTAGACTTTAGAATATTCAGTAATATACAGTTACTGTAGTGCTTAGCCCTGTAGGGGTTAGCCCTGTAGTGGTTAGCACTCTTGTCTTTGTAGCAGACCCGGGTTTTGCGACCGTGTGTGTGTGTGTGTGTGTGTGTTTTCTCAGGGTTCTCCGGTCTCATGCAGATTTGAGTATTAGGTCAATTCTCTAACACTGTGAATTGACTGTGAGAGTGGACGGTTGCTTGTGTCTGTGATGGACTGCTGAACTGTCCAGGGTCAGGGTGTGCGCTGCCTTTCACCCTGTGTCAGCTGGGATTGGCACCAGCGACCCTCGAGTGGAGGATAAAGTGGTAGAAGATGAATTCATGAATAATCAAAAAGCCTTTTTCTTGAAATGCCCATCCCTAACAGATAGGTGTGGATGTTATTAATCTAGTAATGAATCAATGAATTTGCTGCTTAAATGTGAATATTTTCTGGGTTGTTTTTTTTTGCTCCATATAACAGAAATAATTAAAAACCAAATCCTTAAGTTGACAAAACAAGACATTTGAGAACATTGATGGACATTTTTCAACATTTTATGGACCAAACAAGTAGTCGATAATAATGATTAGCTGCAGCCCTCGATTGATGTGCTTTATTGATCCAAAAAGATTTCTGTGTGAGGCTCTTGACAAAAAGCTATTCAAATGTGAAATAGAAAAACTAAAACAGATAAAATATGAACTACACAAAGATCACATGACAATTTAAAGCTATTTAAAAAGTCTGTTGATGTGTTTTACATCTTGACTGACGGTGAAACACATGAGTGAGGTTGTGAGACGTAACATAAATGTGTTTGTCATCAGTTCCTGGCCACTCTGAAGATCATGGACTACAGTCTGCTGGTGGGCATCCATGATGTGGAGCGGGCGGAGCAGGAGGAGATGGACGTGGAGGGAGCAGGAGACGAGGAGGAGTATGAGAACGATGGCATGGGTGGAGGCGTGCTCACCGGCTCCTTCGGCACGCCCCCTGACAGCCCTGGAAACCCCCTCAACTGTGGGGGGTTCTTTGGCCCCGGGGAGTTCGACCCCTCTGTGGACGTTTACGCAATCAAGAGCCACGACAGTGAGTGTCGTCTTTGACGTCCGTCTGACGGAGATACAGAAAATATCTTCAGTGAAAAGATTATTTGAAGGATTTTATGACTAGATAACAGATCTTCAAAATAATTGTCGATATGAATCAGAAATTCTATTTATTTGATCCCAGCTATTATATTTAAAATCTTAATTTTTGTCTTTAACCAGAAAATGATTGTGGATTAAGTTGAGACTCAAGTGGATCCACTGCACTGATCATTATCTGCAGAAGGTTTTACATTTGATCAAATTAGCCTTGAAAAAGGTTGAATTTGCAGGCACCCTGTATTAGGGCTGCACCCTACTTAAATCTTAATCAATACTTAGCTACTTAATCAATCACCAACTATTTAGATAATCGCTTCATTGGATTGAGAGTTTTTTTAATAATTAAAACAAGTCCTTAGAGTTTTCAGCTTCTCAAAGTTTATTTGCGCAAAATAACAATAAGAAATCGTTAAAACTGAATCATTTCCATTTGTGGACAAAACAAGACATTTGAGAACATCATTATTTCTAAGTTTTGGAAACACTGATCAACATTTTCTGACATTTTATGGACCAAACAACTAATTGATTCATCATGAAATAATCTACAGATAAATCTCTTAGATTCCAACATTTACGTCTTTCCTCAGTTTGAATCTGAGTAATTGTCCTCATTGAAAAAGTTAGGAATCATGAACCCTTAAGAGTAGAATAGTAAAGGCTGAATATCCTAAATAATACAAGTGGAAATGTCAGCCAAAGCTCCAGCAGAGAAATAACAGTTTCTGTTGTTTTTCTTCTACCAGCTGCTGTGAAGAAGGAGGTTTACTTCATGGCCATCATCGACATCCTCACGCACTATGACGCCAAGAAAAAAGCTGCACACGCTGCCAAAACTGTGAAACACGGGGTGAGTGTCAACACCACTCCCATTTCACAGTCCGGTATCAGTAGATACTCGAGGTTGTGATATTAGTATCTGTAGATAATCGAGGTTGTGATATTAGTATCGGTAGATAGTCAAGTTTGTGGTACCGTATCGGTATATAATCGAGGTTGTTATATTAATATTGGTAGATAATCGAGGTTGTGATATTAGTGTCAGTAGATAATCAAGGTTGTGATATTAGTATCGGTAGATAATCGAGGTTGTGATGTTAGTATCGGTAGATAATCGAGGTTGTGATATTAGTATCTGTAGATAATCGAGGTTGTGATATTAGTATCTGTAGATAATCGAGGTTGTGATATTAGTATCGGTAGATAATCGAGGTTGTGATATTAGTATCGGTAGATAATCGAGGTTGTGATATTAGTATCAGTAGATAATCGAGGTTGTGATATTAGTATCTGTAGATAATCGAGGTTGTGATGTTAGTATCGGTAGATAATCGAGGTTGTGATATTAGTATCGGTAGATAATCGAGGTTGTGATATTAGTATCGGTAGATAATCGAGGTTGTGATGTTAGTATCGGTAGATAATCGAGGTTGTGATATTAGTATCTGTAGATAATCGAGGTTGTGATATTAGTATCTGTAGATAATCGAGGTTGTGATATTAGTATCGGTAGATAATCGAGGTTGTGATATTAGTATCGGTAGATAATCAAGTTTGTGGTACCGTATCGGTATATAATCGAGGTTGTTATATTAATATTGGTAGATAATCGAGGTTGTGATATTAGTATCTGTAGATAATCGAGGTTGTGATATTAGTATCTGTAGATAATCGAGGTTGTGATATTAGTATCGGTAGATAATCGAGGTTGTGATATTAGTATCGGTAGATAATCGAGGTTGTGATATTAGTATCAGTAGATAATCGAGGTTGTGATATTAGTATCTGTAGATAATCGAGGTTGTGATGTTAGTATCGGTAGATAATCGAGGTTGTGATATTAGTATCGGTAGATAATCGAGGTTGTGATATTAGTATCGGTAGATAATCGAGGTTGTGATGTTAGTATCGGTAGATAATCGAGGTTGTGATATTAGTATCTGTAGATAATCGAGGTTGTGATATTAGTATCTGTAGATAATCGAGGTTGTGATATTAGTATCGGTAGATAATCGAGGTTGTGATATTAGTATCTGTAGATAATCGAGGTTGTGATATTAGTATCTGTAGATAATCGAGGTTGTGATATTAGTATCGGTAGATAATCGAGGTTGTGATATTAGTATCGGTAGATAATCGAGGTTGTGATATTAGTATCAGTAGATAATCGAGGTTGTGATATTAGTATCTGTAGATAATCGAGGTTGTGATATTGGTACCAAACACGTAAAAGTGATATTGAAGCATCTCTAAAATGGCAGGTTCCTTCCAGTTGTGTGTCAGGTTTCTGTGTTCCTGGAAGATAATTTTAGCTGAAAGAACAGTGAAGAAAATGTTTTTTTATGTTTGTTTATTGTCTGTTTTTACATTTTTGTTTTACATATTTATCTTGTTTTTTTACTTTTGGCAGGCGGGGGCCGAGATCTCGACGGTGAACCCGGAGCAGTACTCCAAACGATTCTACGAGTTCATGTCCAACATCTTATCATAGACTCATGTCCTCATCCAGACACTCACTTCCTGTCATAGATCTGTCAAAAAAACAAAAAACAAAGAAAAACATGCACTTATTTCTCGTCTGTCACCTCGGTGTTGGTCCGTCTCCACTGGATCTTTTCCCACTTTAAAGAAAGAACCTTCCAGTCTTCTCACACATGGAGCGAAGCACCAGGCCTTTTACTCCACCACCTCCTTCTCTGCGTCTTCATCCACTGCAAATAAAACTCATGAAACTCGCCGCTAAAATTTGGAATGACCTGATAATCTCTCGTTTTTTTAATCCCACTTCTCCTCCTCCTCCTCCTCCTCCTCCTCCTGACGCCAGCACGGAAACTGTCTCACTAATGCCTTGAGTGTGTCAGCTTCAGCAGTTTTTAAGTCTGTTAGTGCAGTCTCTTTGGTTCCTGTTCATGTTGTTGTTGTTGTTGTTGTTCTTATTGTTTGTACGACACACAAACACAAACACAAACGGTCAGAGTGCATGTCAAACTCCTGGACAGTCGCCATCAGGCTTTTTTCTTCTCTGTCACAAAAAAGAATAATTAAAAAGCACCGCCATGAATCTGGGAGGACGTTCTTATCCAACGGTGTGTCAAGTAAACAAATGCAACATCAAAAATGCATGGCTGACGTGTACATGAGACTCCACCCACCTGTATGTTGAAACGTCAAACCACTGAAAACTAGCATCTGAGTGTTATAAATAAAATAACAAACAAAAACAACTCAAAAAAAATGTGGTGTTTGAATGTTACGTTGCCATATTGTTTTTTGAAGTTATCATTTTTTTTATTTTAACCGTGAGTTCAGTGGAGGTCGGTCTCAGAAAAACAAAAATCACACGAAGAGGAGAATTCTGCAGCGTAATACTTGTTTTACTACCATAAGGATCATTTTTATATCTTGTTTACATTAATGTAGCAATTTGTGTTTGTATACAGTATTGTTTTGTTACCAACAAACATTAGAAAAAAAAAAAGGTTACTTGAAAATGATTCATTGCATATTAAAGGGAGTTTTATCTTGCTTTTGGCTTCTTCCTTCACTCATTGTCTTGTTTATTTTCTTCCTTTCGGAGGTTATTTATTGTCATTTATTTTTTCGCACACAGAGCTATAAACGGGGACGAATCTGTATTTAATACATGACGTTTTATTGAAAATACTGTATTTTGGTGATATTTAGGGTTTCAGGATCACTGATCAGTGATGTGTCATTTTGGAACATCTTGGTTTGTAACTATGTAACTTTTCTATGTCTGTAAACGTGCGTTGACCCCAAAGAAGGTGGTTTAATTTGATGTTTTCTGTTCGCCTCACATGCAGTACCTTGTTGTCCCACTAGAGGTCCGTAGCACACACTTCAATAATTACAGTTTAATTACAGTTTGAGAGATTGCCTTGTCGACAAAGGTTGTGTTTAGAAACATCCGTGACAGCGGCTCCTTCCCAGTGGACTTATTTTTAGAGAATAATGCCTCGGCTGTGAGTCACGAAGTTTCTGCCTTTTGTGCCTGAAAAATAAGTTCAAGCTCAAAGTCGTCTGTATGTCTGTAATCACATGGCAACATGTTTTCCCGTCAGCTTATATTAGTGTCATCACGTATTCTAATTTTAGACATTGATTCCTTCCAAACACTTTGGACTTAACTATGACATTTTTGTCTCACTTTGGACGACATGCTAAATTATGACTTTTTTGTCTCATTTTGGACGACATACTATACTATGACTTTTTTGTCTCACTTTGGACAACATGCTATATACTATGACATTTTTGTCTCATTTTGGACGACATACTATACTATGACATTTTTGTCAAATTTTGGACGACATACTATACTATGACTTTTTTGTCTCACTTTGGACGACATGCTATATACTATGACATTTTTGTCTCATTTTGGACGACATACTATACTATGACATTTTTGTCAAATTTTGGACGACATACTATACTATGACATTTTTGTCTCATTTTGGACGACATACTATACTATGACATTTTTGTCTCATTTTGGACGACATACTAAACTATGACTTTTTTGTCTCATTTTGGACAACATACTTAAGTGTGACTTTTTTGTCTCATTTTGGACGACATGCTATACTATGACTTTTTTGTCTCATTTTGGACGACATACTAAACTATGACTTTTTTGTCTCATTTTGGACGACATACTATACTATGACTTTTTGGTCTCATTTTGGACGACATACTGACCTATGACTTTTTTGTCACATTTTGGACGACATATTATACTATGACATTTTTGTCTGATTTTGGACAACATACTATACTATGACATTTTTGTCACATTTTGGACGACATATTATACTATGACATTTTTGTCTGATTTTGGACAACATACTATACTATGACATTTTTGTCACATTTTGGCCGACATACTATACTATGAAAATTTTTGTCACATTTTGGACGGCATACTAAACTATGACTTTTTTAGTCACATTTTGGACAACATAATAAACTATGACTTTTTTGTCTCATTTTTGACGACATACTAAAGTATGATATTTTTGTCTCATTTTTGTCTCATTTTGGACGACATACTTAAGTATGACTTTTTTGTCTCATTTTGGACGACATGCTATACTATGACTTTTTTGTCTCATTTTGGACGACATACTAAACTATGACTTTTTTGTCTCATTTTGGACGACATACTATACTATGACTTTTTTGTCTCATTTTGGACGACATACTAAACTATGATTTTTTGTCTCATTTTGGACGACATACTTAAGTATGACTTTTTTGTCTCATTTTGGACGACATGCTATACTATGACTTTTTTGTCTCATTTTGGACGACATACTAAACTATGACTGTCTCATTTTGGACGACATACTATACTATGACATTTTTGTCACATTTTGGACGACATACTATACTATGACATTTTTGTCACATTTTGGACGACATACTAAACTATGACTTTTTTGTCTCATTTTTGACGACATACTAAAGTATGATATTTTTGTCTAATTTTGGACAACATACTATACTATGACATTTTTGTCTCATTTTGGACGACATACTAAACTATGACTTTTTTGTCTCATTTTGGACAACATACTTAAGTATGACTTTTTTGTCTCATTTTGGACGACATGCTATACTATGACTTTTTTGTCTCATTTTTGACGACATACTAAAGTATTATATTTTTGTCTAATTTTGGACAACATACTATACTATGACTTTTTTGTCTCATTTTGGACGACATGCTGACCTATGACTTTTTTGTCACATTTTGGACTACATATTATACTATGACATTTTTGTCTGATTTTGGACAACATACTATACTATGACATTTTTGTCAAATTTTGGCCGACATACTATACTATGACATTTTTGTCACATTTTGGACGGCATACTAAACTATGACTTTTTTAGTCACATTTTGGACAACATAATAAACTATGACTTTTTTGTCTCATTTTTGACGACATACTAAAGTATGATATTTTTGTCTCATTTTTGTCTCATTTTGGACGACATACTTAAGTATGACTTTTTTGTCTCATTTTGGACGACATGCTATACTATGACTTTTTTGTCTCATTTTGGACGACATACTAAACTATGACTTTTTTGTCTCATTTTGGACGACATACTATACTATGACTTTTTTGTCTCATTTTGGACGACATACTAAACTATGATTTTTTGTCTCATTTTGGACGACATACTTAAGTATGACTTTTTTGTCTCATTTTGGACGACATGCTATACTATGACTTTTTTGTCTCATTTTGGACGACATACTAAACTATGACTTTTGTCTCATTTTGGACGACATACCATACTATGACTTTTTTGTCTCATTTTTGACGACATACTAAAGTATTATATTTTTGTCTCATTTTTGTCTCATTTTGGACGACATACTCAAGTATGACTTTTTTGTCTCATTTTGGACGACATGCTATACTATGACTTTTTTGTCTCATTTTGGACGACATACTAAACTATGACTTTTTTGTCTCATTTTGGACAACATACTATACTATGACTTTTTTGTCTCATTTTGGACGACATACTGACCTATGACTTTTTTGTCACATTTTGGACGACATATTATACTATGACATTTTTGTCTGATTTTGGACAACATACTATACTATGACATTTTTGTCACATTTTGGACGACATATTATACTATGACATTTTTGTCTGATTTTGGACAACATACTATACTATGACATTTTTGTCACATTTTGGCCGACATACTATACTATGACATTTTTGTCACATTTTGGACGGCATACTAAACTATGACTTTTTTAGTCACATTTTGGACAACATAATAAACTATGACTTTTTTGTCTCATTTTTGACGACATACTAAAGTATGATATTTTTGTCTCATTTTTGTCTCATTTTGGACGACATACTTAAGTATGACTTTTTTGTCTCATTTTGGACGACATGCTATACTATGACTTTTTTGTCTCATTTTGGACGACATACTAAACTATGACTTTTTTGTCTCATTTTGGACGACATACTATACTATGACTTTTTTTGTCTCATTTTGGACGACATACTAAACTATGATTTTTTGTCTCATTTTGGACGACATACTTAAGTATGACTTTTTTGTCTCATTTTGGACGACATGCTATACTATGACTTTTTTGTCTCATTTTGGACGACATACTAAACTATGACTTTTGTCTCATTTTGGACGACATACTATACTATGACATTTTTGTCACATTTTGGACGACATACTATACTATGACATTTTTGTCACATTTTGGACGACATACTAAACTATGACTTTTTTGTCTCATTTTTGACGACATACTAAAGTATGATATTTTTGTCTAATTTTGGACAACATACTATACTATGACATTTTTGTCTCATTTTGGACGACATACTAAACTATGACTTTTTTGTCTCATTTTGGACAACATACTTAAGTATGACTTTTTTGTCTCATTTTGGACGACATGCTATACTATGACTTTTTTGTCTCATTTTGGACGACATACTAAACTATGACTTTTTTGTCTCATTTTGGACGACATACTATACTATGACTTTTTTGTCTCATTTTGGACGACATACTGACCTATGACTTTTTTGTCACATTTTGGACGACATATTATACTATGACATTTTTGTCTGATTTTGGACGACATACTATACTATGACATTTTTGTCACATTTTGGCCGACATACTATACTATGAAATTTTTGTCTCATTTTGGACGACATACTATACTATGACTTTTTTGTCACATTTTGGACGACATACTAAAGTATTATATTTTTGTCTAATTTTGGACAACATACTATACTATGACTTTTTTGTCTAATTTTGGACAACATACTATACTATAACTTTTTTGTCTCATTTGACGACATACTAACCTATGACATTTTTGTCACATTTTCGACAATATACTAAGCTATGACGGGACCACACGGTGCAGTAGTGGTTAGCACTCTCGCCTTGCAGCGAGAAGACCCGGGTTCGAGCCCCGGTTGGAACAAGGGCCTTTCTGCATGGAGTTTGCATGTTCTCCCCGTGTGTGCGTGGGTTCTCTCCGGGTTCTCCGGCTTCCTCCCACAGTCCAAAAACATGCAATGTGGGGATAGGTAAATTGGACACTCTAAATTGACCATAGGAGTGAGTGTGAGAGTGAATGGTTGTTTGTCTCTATCTGTGTGTGGCCCTGCGATGGACTGGCGAACTGTCCAGGGTGTACCCCGCCTAAGCTATGACTTTTTTGTCACATTTTGGACGACATACTAAACTATGACATTTTTGTCTAATTTTGGACGATATACTAAACTATGACATTTTTGTCTAATTTTGGACGACATACTATGCTATGACTTTTTTGTCTCATTTAGGACGACATACTATACTATGACATTTTTGTCTCATTTTGAAGGACATACTATACTATGAAATTTTTGTCTTATTTTAGACGACATACTAAACTATGACTTTTTTGTCTCATTTTGGACGACATGCTATACTATGACTTTTTTGTCTCATTTTGGACGACATACTAAGTTATGACCTTTTTGTCTCATTTTGGACGACATACTATACTATGACATTTTTGTCTCATTTTGGACGACATACTAAACTATGACTTTTTTGTCTCATTTTGGACGACATACTATACTATGACATTTTTGTCTCATTTTGAAGGACTTACTATACTATGACTTTTTTGTCTCATTTTGGACGACATACTAAACTATGACATTTTTGTCAGATTTTGGACAACATACTAAAGTATGACATTTTTGTCACATTTTGGACGACATACTATACTATGACTTTTTTGTCACATTTTGGACGACATACTAAAGCATGACTTTTTTGTCTCATTTTGGACGACATACTAAACTATGACATTTTTGTCTCATTTTGGACAACTTACTAAAGTATGACATTTTTGTCACATTTTGGACATACTAAACTATGACATTTTTGTCTCATTTTGGACAACATACTAAAGTATGACTTTTTTGTCACATTTTGGACGACATACTAAACTATGACATTTTTGTCTAATTTTGGACGACATACTTAAGTATGACTTTTTTGTCACATTTTGGACGACATACTAAACTATGACATTTTTGTCTAATTTTGGACGACATACTTAAGTATGACATTTTTGTCTAATTTTGGACAACATACTATACTATGACTTTTTTGTCTCATTTTTGACGACAAACTAAACTATGATATTTTTAGTCACATTTTGGACGCCATACCATATATTATGACTTTTTGTCTCATTTTGGACGACAAAACTAAACTATGACATTTTTTTCACATTTTGGATGACATACTAAACTATGACTTTTTTGTCTCATTTTGGACGACATACTAACCTTTGACTTTTTGTCACATTTTGGATGACATACTCAACTATGACTTTTTGTCACATTTTGGATGACATACTAAACTATGACATTTTTGTCACATTTTGGACGACATACTAAACTATGACTTTTTTAGTCACATTTTGGACAACATACTATATATTATGACTTTTTGTCTCATTTTTGACGACATACTAAAGTATGATATTTTGTCTAATTTTGGACAACATACTATACTATGACTTTTTTGTCTCATTTTGGACAACATACTAATGTATGACATTTTTGGTCACATTTTGGACGACATACTAAGCTATGACATTTTTGTCTAATTTTGGACGATATACTAAACTATGACATTTTTGTCTAATTTTGGACGACATACTATGCTATGACTTTTTTGTCTCATTTTGGACGACATGCTATACTATGACTTTTTTGTCTCATATTGGACAACATACTATACTATGACTTTTTTGTCTCATTTTGGACGACATACTAAACTATGACTTTTTTGTCTCATTTTGAACGACATACTATACTATGACTTTTTTGTCTCATTTTGGACGACATACTATACTATGACATTTTTGTCTCATTTTGAAGGACATACTATACTATGACTTTTTTGTCTCATTTTGGACGACATACTATACTTTGACATTTTTGTCTCATTTTGAAGGACATACTATACTATGAAATTTTTGTCTCATTTTGGACGACATACTATACTATGACTTTTTTGTCTCATTTTGGACGACATACTAAACTATGACATTTTTGTCACATTTTGGACGACATTCTAAACTATGACATTTTTTTCACATTTTGGACGACATACTATACTATGACTTTTTTGTCTCATTTTTGACGACATACTAAACTATGACATTTTTGTCACATTTTGGACGACATACTAAACTATGACATTTTTGTCTAATTCTGGACGACATACTAAAGTATGACATTTTTGTCTAATTCTGGACGACATACTAGAGTATGACTTTTTTTCACATTTTGGACGCCATACCATATATTATGACTTTTTGTCTCATTTTGGACGACATACTATACTATGACATTTTTGTCTCATTTTGAAGGACATACTATACTATGAAATTTTTGTCTCATTTTGGACGACATACTATACTATGACATTTTTGTCAGATTTTGGACAACATACTAAAGTATGACTTTTTTGTCTCATTTTGGACGACATATTAAACTATGACATTTTTGTCAGATTTTGGACAACTTACTAAAGTATGACATTTTTGTCACATTTTGGACGACATACTATACTATGACTTTTTTGTCACATTTTGGACGACATACTAAAGCATGACTTTTTTGTCTCATTTTGGACGACATACTAAACTATGACATTTTTGTCAGATTTTGGACAACATACTAAAGTATGACATTTTTGTCACATTTTGGACGACATACTATACTATGACTTTTTTGTCACATTTTGGACGACATACTAAAGCATGACTTTTTTGTCTCATTTTGGACGACATACTAAACTATGACATTTTTGTCTCATTTTGGACAACATACTAAAGTATGACATTTTTGTCACATTTTGGACGACATACTATACTATGACTTTTTTGTCTCATTTTGGACGACATGATCATACTATGACTTTTTTGTCTCATTTTTGACGACATACTAAAGTATTATATTTTTGTCTAATTTTGGACAACATACTATACTATGACTTTTTTGTCTCATTTTGGACGACATACTTAAGTATGACTTTTTTGTCTCATTTTGGATGACATGCTATACTATGACTTTTTTGTCTCACTTTGGACGACATACTATACTATGACTTTTTTGTCTCATTTTGGACGACATACTAAACTATGACATTTTTGTCAGATTTTGGACAACATACTAAAGTATGACATTTTTGTCACATTTTGGACAACATACTAAAGTATAATTTTTTTGTCACATTTTGGACGACATACTAAAGTATTATATTTTTGTCTAATTTTGGACAACATACTATACTATGACTTTTTTGTCTAATTTTGGACAACATACTATACTATGACTTTTTTGTCTCATTTTGGACAACATACTAATGTATGACATTTTTGTCACATTTTGGACTATATACTAAGCTATGACTTTTTTGTCACATTTTGGACAATATACTAAGCTCTGACTTTTTTGTCACATTTTGGACGACATACTAACCTATGGCATTTTTGCCACATTTTGGACGACATACTAAACTATGACTTTTTTGTGTCATTTTGGGACGACATACTATACTATGACATTTTTGTCACATTTTGGACGACATACTAAACTATGACTTTTTTGTCTCATTTTTGACGACATACTAAAGTATGATATTTTTGTCTAATTTTGGACAACATACTATACTATGACATTTTTTTCTCATTTTGGACGACATACTAAACTATGACTTTTTTGTCTCATTTTGGACGACATGCTTAAGTATGACTTTTTTGTCTCATTTTGGACGACATGCTATACTATGACTTTTTTGTCTCATTTTGGACGACATACTAAACTATGACTTTTTTGTCTCATTTTGGACGACATACTATACTATGACTTTTTTGTCTCATTTTGGACGACATACTGACCTATGACTTTTTTGTCACATTTTGGACGACATATTATACTATGACATTTTTGTCTGATTTTGGACGACATACTATACTATGACATTTTTGTCACATTTTGGCCGACATACTATACTATGAAATTTTTGTCTCATTTGGACGACATACTATACTATGACTTTTTTGTCTCATTTTGGGCGACATACTATACTATGACTTTTTTGTCACATTTTGGACGACATACTAAAGTATTATATTTTTGTCTAATTTTGGACAACATACTATACTATGACTTTTTTGTCTAATTTTGGACAACATACTATACTATAACTTTTTTGTCTCATTTTGGACGACATACTAACCTATGACATTTTTGTCACATTTTCGACAATATACTAAGCTATGACGGGACCACACGGTGCAGTAGTGGTTAGCACTCTCGCCTTGCAGCGAGAAGACCCGGGTTCGAGCCCCGGTTGGAACAAGGGCCTTTCTGCATGGAGTTTGCATGTTCTCCCCGTGTGTGCGTGGGTTCTCTCCGGGTTCTCCGGCTTCCTCCCACAGTCCAAAAACATGCAATGTGGGGATAGGTAAATTGGACACTCTAAATTGACCATAGGAGTGAGTGTGAGAGTGAATGGTTGTTTGTCTCTATCTGTGTGTGGCCCTGCGATGGACTGGCGAACTGTCCAGGGTGTACCCCGCCTAAGCTATGACTTTTTTGTCACATTTTGGACGACATACTAAACTATGACATTTTTGTCTAATTTTGGACGATATACTAAACTATGACATTTTTGTCTAATTTTGGACGACATACTATGCTATGACTTTTTTGTCTCATTTAGGACGACATACTATACTATGACATTTTTGTCTCATTTTGAAGGACATACTATACTATGAAATTTTTGTCTTATTTTAGACGACATACTAAACTATGACTTTTTTGTCTCATTTTGGACGACATGCTATACTATGACTTTTTTGTCTCATTTTGGACGACATACTAAGTTATGACCTTTTTGTCTCATTTTGGACGACATACTATACTATGACATTTTTGTCTCATTTTGGACGACATACTAAACTATGACTTTTTTGTCTCATTTTGGACGACATACTATACTATGACATTTTTGTCTCATTTTGAAGGACTTACTATACTATGACTTTTTTGTCTCATTTTGGACGACATACTAAACTATGACATTTTTGTCAGATTTTGGACAACATACTAAAGTATGACATTTTTGTCACATTTTGGACGACATACTATACTATGACTTTTTTGTCACATTTTGGACGACATACTAAAGCATGACTTTTTTGTCTCATTTTGGACGACATACTAAACTATGACATTTTTGTCTCATTTTGGACAACTTACTAAAGTATGACATTTTTGTCACATTTTGGACATACTAAACTATGACATTTTTGTCTCATTTTGGACAACATACTAAAGTATGACTTTTTTGTCACATTTTGGACGACATACTAAACTATGACATTTTTGTCTAATTTTGGACGACATACTTAAGTATGACTTTTTTGTCACATTTTGGACGACATACTAAACTATGACATTTTTGTCTAATTTTGGACGACATACTTAAGTATGACATTTTTGTCTAATTTTGGACAACATACTATACTATGACTTTTTTGTCTCATTTTTGACGACAAACTAAACTATGATATTTTTAGTCACATTTTGGACGCCATACCATATATTATGACTTTTTGTCTCATTTTGGACGACAAAACTAAACTATGACATTTTTTTCACATTTTGTATGACATACTAAACTATGACTTTTTTGTCTCATTTTGGACGACATACTAACCTTTGACTTTTTGTCACATTTTGGATGACATACTCAACTATGACTTTTTGTCACATTTTGGATGACATACTAAACTATGACATTTTTGTCACATTTTGGACGACATACTAAACTATGACTTTTTTAGTCACATTTTGGACAACATACTATATATTATGACTTTTTGTCTCATTTTTGACGACATACTAAAGTATGATATTTTGTCTAATTTTGGACAACATACTATACTATGACTTTTTTGTCTCATTTTGGACAACATACTAATGTATGACATTTTTGGTCACATTTTGGACGACATACTAAGCTATGACATTTTTGTCTAATTTTGGACGATATACTAAACTATGACATTTTTGTCTAATTTTGGACGACATACTATGCTATGACTTTTTTGTCTCATTTTGGACGACATGCTATACTATGACTTTTTTGTCTCATATTGGACAACATACTATACTATGACTTTTTTGTCTCATTTTGGACGACATACTAAACTATGACTTTTTTGTCTCATTTTGAACGACATACTATACTATGACTTTTTTGTCTCATTTTGGACGACATACTATACTATGACATTTTTGTCTCATTTTGAAGGACATACTATACTATGACTTTTTTGTCTCATTTTGGACGACATACTATACTTTGACATTTTTGTCTCATTTTGAAGGACATACTATACTATGAAATTTTTGTCTCATTTTGGACGACATACTATACTATGACTTTTTTGTCTCATTTTGGACGACATACTAAACTATGACATTTTTGTCACATTTTGGACGACATTCTAAACTATGACATTTTTTTCACATTTTGGACGACATACTATACTATGACTTTTTTGTCTCATTTTTGACGACATACTAAACTATGACATTTTTGTCACATTTTGGACGACATACTAAACTATGACATTTTTGTCTAATTCTGGACGACATACTAAAGTATGACATTTTTGTCTAATTCTGGACGACATACTAGAGTATGACTTTTTTTCACATTTTGGACGCCATACCATATATTATGACTTTTTGTCTCATTTTGGACGACATACTATACTATGACATTTTTGTCTCATTTTGAAGGACATACTATACTATGAAATTTTTGTCTCATTTTGGACGACATACTATACTATGACATTTTTGTCAGATTTTGGACAACATACTAAAGTATGACTTTTTTGTCTCATTTTGGACGACATATTAAACTATGACATTTTTGTCAGATTTTGGACAACTTACTAAAGTATGACATTTTTGTCACATTTTGGACGACATACTATACTATGACTTTTTTGTCACATTTTGGACGACATACTAAAGCATGACTTTTTTGTCTCATTTTGGACGACATACTAAACTATGACATTTTTGTCAGATTTTGGACAACATACTAAAGTATGACATTTTTGTCACATTTTGGACGACATACTATACTATGACTTTTTTGTCACATTTTGGACGACATACTAAAGCATGACTTTTTTGTCTCATTTTGGACGACATACTAAACTATGACATTTTTGTCTCATTTTGGACAACATACTAAAGTATGACATTTTTGTCACATTTTGGACGACATACTATACTATGACTTTTTTGGTCACATTTTGGACGACATACTATACTATGACATTTTTGTCTCATTTTGGACGACATACTAAATTATGACTTTATTGTCTCATTTTGGACGACATGCTATACTATGACTTTTTTGTCTCATATTGGACAACATACTATACTATGACTTTTTTGTCTCATTTTGGACGACATACTAAACTATGACTTTTTTGTCTCATTTTGAACGACATACTATACTATGACTTTTTTGTCTCATTTTGGAAGACATACTATACTATGACATTTTTGTCTCAT
The DNA here is from genome assembly GCF_958295425.1 of Solea solea. Classification (NCBI taxonomy): domain Eukaryota; kingdom Metazoa; phylum Chordata; class Actinopteri; order Pleuronectiformes; family Soleidae; genus Solea; species Solea solea. The sequence continues at coordinate 29,349,899 of NC_081143.1, forward strand.
TTTGAAGGACATACTATACTATGACTTTTTTGTCTCATTTTGGACGACATACTATACTTTGACATTTTTGTCTCATTTTGAAGGACATACTATACTATGAAATTTTTGTCTCATTTTGGACGACATACTATACTATGACTTTTTTGTCTCATTTTGGACGACATACTAAACTATGACATTTTTGTCACATTTTGGACGACATTCTAAACTATGACATTTTTTTCACATTTTGGACGACATACTATACTATGACATTTTTGTCTCATTTTGGACGACATACTAAAGTATGACATTTTTGTCTAATTCTGGACGACATACTAAAGTATGACATTTTTGTCTAATTCTGGACGACATACTAGAGTATGACTTTTTTTCACATTTTGGACGCCATACCATACATTATGACTTTTTGTCACATTTTGGACGACATACTAAACTATGACATTTTTTTCACATTTTGGACGACATACTAAACTATGACATTTCTTTCACATTTTGGACGACATACTAAACTATGACATTTTTTTCACATTTTGGACGAAATACTAAAGTATGACTTTTTGTCTCATTTTGGACGACATACTATACTATGACATTTTTGTCTCATTTTGAAGGACATACTATACTATGACTTTTTTGTCTCATTTTGGACGACATACTATACTTTGACATTTTTGTCTCATTTTGATGGACATACTATACTATGAAATTTTTGTCTCATTTTGGACGACATACTATACTATGACTTTTTTGTCTCATTTTGGACGACATACTAAACTATGACATTTTTGTCACATTTTGGACGACATTCTAAACTATGACATTTTTTTCACATTTTGGACGACATACTATACTATGACTTTTTTGTCTCATTTTTGACGACATACTAAACTATGACATTTTTGTCACATTTTGGACGACATACTAAACTATGACATTTTTGTCTAATTCTGGACGACATACTAAAGTATGACATTTTTGTCTAATTCTGGACGACATACTAGAGTATGACTTTTTTTCACATTTTGGACGCCATACCATATATTATGACTTTTTGTCTCATTTTGGACGACATACTATACTATGACATTTTTGTCTCATTTTGAAGGACATACTATACTATGAAATTTTTGTCTCATTTTGGACGACATACTATACTATGACATTTTTGTCAGATTTTGGACAACATACTAAAGTATGACTTTTTTGTCTCATTTTGGACGACATATTAAACTATGACATTTTTGTCAGATTTTGGACAACTTACTAAAGTATGACATTTTTGTCACATTTTGGACGACATACTATACTATGACTTTTTTGTCACATTTTGGACGACATACTAAAGCATGACTTTTTTGTCTCATTTTGGACGACATACTAAACTATGACATTTTTGTCAGATTTTGGACAACATACTAAAGTATGACATTTTTGTCACATTTTGGACGACATACTATACTATGACTTTTTTGTCACATTTTGGACGACATACTAAAGCATGACTTTTTTGTCTCATTTTGGACGACATACTAAACTATGACATTTTTGTCTCATTTTGGACAACATACTAAAGTATGACATTTTTGTCACATTTTGGACGACATACTATACTATGACTTTTTTGGTCACATTTTGGACGACATACTATACTATGACATTTTTGTCTCATTTTGGACGACATACTAAATTATGACTTTATTGTCTCATTTTGGACGACATGCTATACTATGACTTTTTTGTCTCATATTGGACAACATACTATACTATGACTTTTTTGTCTCATTTTGGACGACATACTAAACTATGACTTTTTTGTCTCATTTTGAACGACATACTATACTATGACTTTTTTGTCTCATTTTGGAAGACATACTATACTATGACATTTTTGTCTCATTTTGAAGGACATACTATACTATGACTTTTTTGTCTCATTTTGGACGACATACTATACTTTGACATTTTTGTCTCATTTTGAAGGACATACTATACTATGAAATTTTTGTCTCATTTTGGACGACATACTATACTATGACTTTTTTGTCTCATTTTGGACGACATACTAAACTATGACATTTTTGTCACATTTTGGACGACATTCTAAACTATGACATTTTTTTCACATTTTGGACGACATACTATACTATGACATTTTTGTCTCATTTTGGACGACATACTAAAGTATGACATTTTTGTCTAATTCTGGACGACATACTAAAGTATGACATTTTTGTCTAATTCTGGACGACATACTAGAGTATGACTTTTTTTCACATTTTGGACGCCATACCATACATTATGACTTTTTGTCACATTTTGGACGACATACTAAACTATGACATTTTTTTCACATTTTGGACGACATACTAAACTATGACATTTCTTTCACATTTTGGACGACATACTAAACTATGACATTTTTTTCACATTTTGGACGAAATACTAAAGTATGACTTTTTGTCTCATTTTGGACGACATACTAGAGCATGACTTTTTTTCACATTTTTGATGACATACTAAACTATGACATTTTTGTCACATTTTGGACGACATACTCAAGTATGACATTTTTGTCTAATTCTGGACGACATACTAAAGTATGACATTTTTGTCTAATTCTGGACGACATACTAGAGTATGACTTTTTTTCACATTTTGGACGCCATACCATATATTATGACTTTTTGTCACATTTTGGACGACATACTAAACTATGACATTTTTTTCACATTTTGGACGACATACTAAACTATGACTTTTTTTCACATTTTGGACGACATACTAAACTATGACATTTTTGTCAGATTTTGGACAACATACTAAAGTATGACATTTTTGTCACATTTTGGACAACATACTAAAGTATAATTTTTTTGTCACATTTTGGACGACATACTAAAGTATTATATTTTTGTCTAATTTTGGACAACATACTATACTATGACTTTTTTGTCTAATTTTGGACAACATACTATACTATGACTTTTTTGTCTCATTTTGGACAACATACTAATGTATGACATTTTTGTCACATTTTGGACTATATACTAAGCTATGACTTTTTTGTCACATTTTGGACAATATACTAAGCTCTGACTTTTTTGTCACATTTTGGACGACATACTAACCTATGGCATTTTTGCCACATTTTGGACGACATACTAAACTATGACTTTTTTGTGTCATTTTGGGACGACATACTATACTATGACATTTTTGTCACATTTTGGACGACATACTAAACTATGACTTTTTTGTCTCATTTTTGACGACATACTAAAGTATGATATTTTTGTCTAATTTTGGACAACATACTATACTATGACATTTTTTTCTCATTTTTGACGACATACTAAACTATGACTTTTTTGTCTCATTTTGGACGACATGCTTAAGTATGACTTTTTTGTCTCATTTTGGACGACATGCTATACTATGACTTTTTTGTCTCATTTTGGACGACATACTAAACTATGACTTTTTTGTCTCATTTTGGACGACATACTATACTATGACTTTTTTGTCTCATTTTGGACGACATACTGACCTATGACTTTTTTGTCACATTTTGGACGACATATTATACTATGACATTTTTGTCTGATTTTGGACGACATACTATACTATGACATTTTTGTCACATTTTGGCCGACATACTATACTATGAAATTTTTGTCTCATTTGGACGACATACTATACTATGACTTTTTTGTCTCATTTTGGGCGACATACTATACTATGACTTTTTTGTCACATTTTGGACGACATACTAAAGTATTATATTTTTGTCTAATTTTGGACAACATACTATACTATGACTTTTTTGTCTAATTTTGGACAACATACTATACTATAACTTTTTTGTCTCATTTTGGACGACATACTAACCTATGACATTTTTGTCACATTTTCGACAATATACTAAGCTATGACGGGACCACACGGTGCAGTAGTGGTTAGCACTCTCGCCTTGCAGCGAGAAGACCCGGGTTCGAGCCCCGGTTGGAACAAGGGCCTTTCTGCATGGAGTTTGCATGTTCTCCCCGTGTGTGCGTGGGTTCTCTCCGGGTTCTCCGGCTTCCTCCCACAGTCCAAAAACATGCAATGTGGGGATAGGTAAATTGGACACTCTAAATTGACCATAGGAGTGAGTGTGAGAGTGAATGGTTGTTTGTCTCTATCTGTGTGTGGCCCTGCGATGGACTGGCGAACTGTCCAGGGTGTACCCCGCCTAAGCTATGACTTTTTTGTCACATTTTGGACGACATACTAAACTATGACATTTTTGTCTAATTTTGGACGATATACTAAACTATGACATTTTTGTCTAATTTTGGACGACATACTATGCTATGACTTTTTTGTCTCATTTAGGACGACATACTATACTATGACATTTTTGTCTCATTTTGAAGGACATACTATACTATGAAATTTTTGTCTTATTTTAGACGACATACTAAACTATGACTTTTTTGTCTCATTTTGGACGACATGCTATACTATGACTTTTTTGTCTCATTTTGGACGACATACTAAGTTATGACCTTTTTGTCTCATTTTGGACGACATACTATACTATGACATTTTTGTCTCATTTTGGACGACATACTAAACTATGACTTTTTTGTCTCATTTTGGACGACATACTATACTATGACATTTTTGTCTCATTTTGAAGGACTTACTATACTATGACTTTTTTGTCTCATTTTGGACGACATACTAAACTATGACATTTTTGTCAGATTTTGGACAACATACTAAAGTATGACATTTTTGTCACATTTTGGACGACATACTATACTATGACTTTTTTGTCACATTTTGGACGACATACTAAAGCATGACTTTTTTGTCTCATTTTGGACGACATACTAAACTATGACATTTTTGTCTCATTTTGGACAACTTACTAAAGTATGACATTTTTGTCACATTTTGGACATACTAAACTATGACATTTTTGTCTCATTTTGGACAACATACTAAAGTATGACTTTTTTGTCACATTTTGGACGACATACTAAACTATGACATTTTTGTCTAATTTTGGACGACATACTTAAGTATGACTTTTTTGTCACATTTTGGACGACATACTAAACTATGACATTTTTGTCTAATTTTGGACGACATACTTAAGTATGACATTTTTGTCTAATTTTGGACAACATACTATACTATGACTTTTTTGTCTCATTTTTGACGACAAACTAAACTATGATATTTTTAGTCACATTTTGGACGCCATACCATATATTATGACTTTTTGTCTCATTTTGGACGACAAAACTAAACTATGACATTTTTTTCACATTTTGTATGACATACTAAACTATGACTTTTTTGTCTCATTTTGGACGACATACTAACCTTTGACTTTTTGTCACATTTTGGATGACATACTCAACTATGACTTTTTGTCACATTTTGGATGACATACTAAACTATGACATTTTTGTCACATTTTGGACGACATACTAAACTATGACTTTTTTAGTCACATTTTGGACAACATACTATATATTATGACTTTTTGTCTCATTTTTGACGACATACTAAAGTATGATATTTTGTCTAATTTTGGACAACATACTATACTATGACTTTTTTGTCTCATTTTGGACAACATACTAATGTATGACATTTTTGGTCACATTTTGGACGACATACTAAGCTATGACATTTTTGTCTAATTTTGGACGATATACTAAACTATGACATTTTTGTCTAATTTTGGACGACATACTATGCTATGACTTTTTTGTCTCATTTTGGACGACATGCTATACTATGACTTTTTTGTCTCATATTGGACAACATACTATACTATGACTTTTTTGTCTCATTTTGGACGACATACTAAACTATGACTTTTTTGTCTCATTTTGAACGACATACTATACTATGACTTTTTTGTCTCATTTTGGACGACATACTATACTATGACATTTTTGTCTCATTTTGAAGGACATACTATACTATGACTTTTTTGTCTCATTTTGGACGACATACTATACTTTGACATTTTTGTCTCATTTTGAAGGACATACTATACTATGAAATTTTTGTCTCATTTTGGACGACATACTATACTATGACTTTTTTGTCTCATTTTGGACGACATACTAAACTATGACATTTTTGTCACATTTTGGACGACATTCTAAACTATGACATTTTTTTCACATTTTGGACGACATACTATACTATGACTTTTTTGTCTCATTTTTGACGACATACTAAACTATGACATTTTTGTCACATTTTGGACGACATACTAAACTATGACATTTTTGTCTAATTCTGGACGACATACTAAAGTATGACATTTTTGTCTAATTCTGGACGACATACTAGAGTATGACTTTTTTTCACATTTTGGACGCCATACCATATATTATGACTTTTTGTCTCATTTTGGACGACATACTATACTATGACATTTTTGTCTCATTTTGAAGGACATACTATACTATGAAATTTTTGTCTCATTTTGGACGACATACTATACTATGACATTTTTGTCAGATTTTGGACAACATACTAAAGTATGACTTTTTTGTCTCATTTTGGACGACATATTAAACTATGACATTTTTGTCAGATTTTGGACAACTTACTAAAGTATGACATTTTTGTCACATTTTGGACGACATACTATACTATGACTTTTTTGTCACATTTTGGACGACATACTAAAGCATGACTTTTTTGTCTCATTTTGGACGACATACTAAACTATGACATTTTTGTCAGATTTTGGACAACATACTAAAGTATGACATTTTTGTCACATTTTGGACGACATACTATACTATGACTTTTTTGTCACATTTTGGACGACATACTAAAGCATGACTTTTTTGTCTCATTTTGGACGACATACTAAACTATGACATTTTTGTCTCATTTTGGACAACATACTAAAGTATGACATTTTTGTCACATTTTGGACGACATACTATACTATGACTTTTTTGGTCACATTTTGGACGACATACTATACTATGACATTTTTGTCTCATTTTGGACGACATACTAAATTATGACTTTATTGTCTCATTTTGGACGACATGCTATACTATGACTTTTTTGTCTCATATTGGACAACATACTATACTATGACTTTTTTGTCTCATTTTGGACGACATACTAAACTATGACTTTTTTGTCTCATTTTGAACGACATACTATACTATGACTTTTTTGTCTCATTTTGGAAGACATACTATACTATGACATTTTTGTCTCATTTTGAAGGACATACTATACTATGACTTTTTTGTCTCATTTTGGACGACATACTATACTTTGACATTTTTGTCTCATTTTGAAGGACATACTATACTATGAAATTTTTGTCTCATTTTGGACGACATACTATACTATGACTTTTTTGTCTCATTTTGGACGACATACTAAACTATGACATTTTTGTCACATTTTGGACGACATTCTAAACTATGACATTTTTTTCACATTTTGGACGACATACTATACTATGACATTTTTGTCTCATTTTGGACGACATACTAAAGTATGACATTTTTGTCTAATTCTGGACGACATACTAAAGTATGACATTTTTGTCTAATTCTGGACGACATACTAGAGTATGACTTTTTTTCACATTTTGGACGCCATACCATACATTATGACTTTTTGTCACATTTTGGACGACATACTAAACTATGACATTTTTTTCACATTTTGGACGACATACTAAACTATGACATTTCTTTCACATTTTGGACGACATACTAAACTATGACATTTTTTTCACATTTTGGACGAAATACTAAAGTATGACTTTTTGTCTCATTTTGGACGACATACTATACTATGACATTTTTGTCTCATTTTGAAGGACATACTATACTATGACTTTTTTGTCTCATTTTGGACGACATACTATACTTTGACATTTTTGTCTCATTTTGATGGACATACTATACTATGAAATTTTTGTCTCATTTTGGACGACATACTATACTATGACTTTTTTGTCTCATTTTGGACGACATACTAAACTATGACATTTTTGTCACATTTTGGACGACATTCTAAACTATGACATTTTTTTCACATTTTGGACGACATACTATACTATGACTTTTTTGTCTCATTTTTGACGACATACTAAACTATGACATTTTTGTCACATTTTGGACGACATACTAAACTATGACATTTTTGTCTAATTCTGGACGACATACTAAAGTATGACATTTTTGTCTAATTCTGGACGACATACTAGAGTATGACTTTTTTTCACATTTTGGACGCCATACCATATATTATGACTTTTTGTCTCATTTTGGACGACATACTATACTATGACATTTTTGTCTCATTTTGAAGGACATACTATACTATGAAATTTTTGTCTCATTTTGGACGACATACTATACTATGACATTTTTGTCAGATTTTGGACAACATACTAAAGTATGACTTTTTTGTCTCATTTTGGACGACATATTAAACTATGACATTTTTGTCAGATTTTGGACAACTTACTAAAGTATGACATTTTTGTCACATTTTGGACGACATACTATACTATGACTTTTTTGTCACATTTTGGACGACATACTATACTATGACTTTTTTGTCACATTTTGGACGACATACTAAAGCATGACTTTTTTGTCTCATTTTGGACGACATACTAAACTATGACATTTTTGTCTCATTTTGGACAACATACTAAAGTATGACATTTTTGTCACATTTTGGACGACATACTATACTATGACTTTTTTGGTCACATTTTGGACGACATACTATACTATGACATTTTTGTCTCATTTTGGACGACATACTAAATTATGACTTTATTGTCTCATTTTGGACGACATGCTATACTATGACTTTTTTGTCTCATATTGGACAACATACTATACTATGACTTTTTTGTCTCATTTTGGACGACATACTAAACTATGACTTTTTTGTCTCATTTTGAACGACATACTATACTATGACTTTTTTGTCTCATTTTGGAAGACATACTATACTATGACATTTTTGTCTCATTTTGAAGGACATACTATACTATGACTTTTTTGTCTCATTTTGGACGACATACTATACTTTGACATTTTTGTCTCATTTTGAAGGACATACTATACTATGAAATTTTTGTCTCATTTTGGACGACATACTATACTATGACTTTTTTGTCTCATTTTGGACGACATACTAAACTATGACATTTTTGTCACATTTTGGACGACATTCTAAACTATGACATTTTTTTCACATTTTGGACGACATACTATACTATGACATTTTTGTCTCATTTTGGACGACATACTAAAGTATGACATTTTTGTCTAATTCTGGACGACATACTAAAGTATGACATTTTTGTCTAATTCTGGACGACATACTAGAGTATGACTTTTTTTCACATTTTGGACGCCATACCATACATTATGACTTTTTGTCACATTTTGGACGACATACTAAACTATGACATTTTTTTCACATTTTGGACGACATACTAAACTATGACATTTCTTTCACATTTTGGACGACATACTAAACTATGACATTTTTTTCACATTTTGGACGAAATACTAAAGTATGACTTTTTGTCTCATTTTGGACGACATACTAGAGCATGACTTTTTTTCACATTTTTGATGACATACTAAACTATGACATTTTTGTCACATTTTGGACGACATACTCAAGTATGACATTTTTGTCTAATTCTGGACGACATACTAAAGTATGACATTTTTGTCTAATTCTGGACGACATACTAGAGTATGACTTTTTTTCACATTTTGGACGCCATACCATATATTATGACTTTTTGTCACATTTTGGACGACATACTAAACTATGACATTTTTTTCACATTTTGGACGACATACTAAACTATGACTTTTTTTCACATTTTGGACGACATACTAAACTATGACATTTCTTTCACATTTTGGACATACTAAACTATGACATTTTTTTCACATTTTGGACGAAATACTAAAGTATGACTTTTTGTCTCATTTTGGACGACATACTAGAGCATGACTTTTTTTCACATTTTTGATGACATACTAAACTATGACATTTTTGTCACATTTTGGACGACATACTCAAGTATGACATTTTTGTCTAATTCTGGACGACATACTAAAGTATGACATTTTTGTCTAATTCTGGACGACATACTAGAGTATGACTTTTTTTCACATTTTGGACGCCATACCATATATTATGACTTTTTGTCACATTTTGGACGACATACTAAACTATGACATTTTTGTCACATTTTGGACGACAAACTAAACTATGACATTTTTTTCACATTTTGGACGACATACTAAATTATGACATTTCTTTCACATTTTGGACGACATACTAAACTATGACATTTTTTTCACATTTTGGACGAAATACTAAAGTATGACTTTTTGTCTCATTTTGGACGACATACTAAACTATGACTTTTTTTTATGTCATACTGTGTCACTGGAAGGTTTCTTGGCACAAATTGAATATCTTGCCCACAAGTTAGTTTAGGAGTTGTCACAATCTGCAGTCTCACCAGTAGATGTCACTAATTCTTACACACTTCTTCACAACGTACAAAGATCATTGTTAAACCTATGATCATTTATTGAACAATATCAATAAGAAACAGAAAAGAGTACAGGCGTTGTTTACTATTTTTATACAAAACATCTGTATTGGTGACGTGTGGCGACAAACTGAAGCTCTAGTCCATCCTGGCCTTCAGGGTCCGTGTGGTGATCTTGTCTTTCTCACTGACAGAAGAGAAAAGGCTGTTAGTCGCTGTAAACCTGTATATTGACCTTTAGGGAACTCCGGTGCTTGTTACGGCTGCACTTACACAACATGTACGACAACTCCCATGCCAGACACGGCATCTCTGTCGACAGCGTTGAGCATCGCCTGGGAGATGGTCTCGAACAGGTCCTCTGGTTCCTGCAGGATCAAACACACTTGTTTAAGGAAACGTCATTCAAGCAAAATTGCATTTGTACACAGATAACAATCGCCTATACACCTGCTCCTCCTATTTATTTTTTACATCTAATTAAACAGGCGTCCTTCTATACTGGGGAAAATATGGATTGTTCAAAAGTTTTCATTTCAATGACACATTTCTAAAATAGTTCAGAGAATCGAAAGAAGACTGTCTTTAATTTAAGAAATAAATCATGTTTCACTTTCTGATATGCCGTACAGGCATGCAGCCTCCTCCCCTTTAAGGAGCCTTGATTCTCTGCATTTCATTTCAAATGCAAAACCTCTGTCACCACAGCATTCTCTATGATTTAGTTGGCTGGATGTCATCAACCATCTGTAGCCCACAACACTGGTATATGTTCTCCTTCATCTATAAAGCTCTGCTGGGTAAAGTGTTAGAATCCCTCAGCACCTTTCTCTCTGTCAGCTCTAGTGCTCACCATCTGTGCGCCACCAAGTGGTTGCTCTTGAATGTTCCCATGGATTTGACCGACTTTGGCAAAAGAGTTTGATCATTGTCATGGAATAATCTCCAAAAAACTAAGATATTTTAAGAATGCAGTGAAGGTGGAACGTTATTGTTTTTCTTCAGCTTAAATAGTCATCATTCTTTTACTGTTCATTTGTGCGTTATGTACATGTTTTATATAGTTTTGATTCTGTATGGCTGCTACCTTGGCCAGGTCTCCCTTGTAAAAGAGATTTCTAATACCCAATGGGACTTCCTGGTTAAATAAAGGTAAATAAAATAATAAAATAAATGTGGAAATGTACATAGCATGTACCTGGTTTGGACCTCTAGTGCCGTAAAGGCTGTAAAACTGCCTCAGTGACATCAGTGAAGAAGGTCCATCATTTAGTGCAGGGGTGGGCAATTATTTTCCCCAAGGGGCCACATGAGAAACAAAAAATATTGTCGAGGGCTGGGCCAAATTTGAATTCATTTTAATTTAATTAATTTTTATGTAAAAAAGCAGTAAATTGTATTTTTTGGGTGTAAATTTGGTAGCATACAAACACAATAACTAACCAACTCTATTAAAAATATCAAATTACTACACTATATAATAAATACGTGATGCGTGCTTCTATACGTCAGGCTTTACAAAGTAAAAGCAACACAGTTGTATTGCATGCGCAGCATTAAATACTTGTTCATCTGTGTTTATGACTGACATACTGCAGGCCAGACAGGAATTCCGTATGTGGCCCGCGGGCCGTGAGATGCCCATGTCTGATTTAGTGACTCCAACATGCATATTTATATAGATTCCAGTGGCGCAAGCTGATCTCACTGAATTTGATGTGGGCAAAATGAGGGAAATGCTTGATAAGAGATACATTGACGGTGAAGACTTACCATATCTGGCTCCCACAAAGATTCACACATGCCGTACATCTGCTCTGAACACGTGCCGCTCACTACAAAGTCTTCAGTCACCATGGGGCAGCCAATCAAATCCAGGGAGCAGATGAACGGCTCAAAGGTTTTGGGATCTAGTCCAGCAATTACAGGCTCAATGTAGTATGGTCCAAACCTGGCGAGTGAATCACACGTCAAACACATTTGTCTTCTTCTTTCCTTCTGAACACAAGAGGACATAGATGTAAACAGGGTTCAGGTCTCTTACCTCCTTTCATACAGCAGGTTGGACACCATGCTCATGAATGTCTTGGGCTTTATCTGACGACCTTCCTTCAGTTCATACAGGTTCAGTCTGAATTTTAGCCTCTGGGATCTACACACACACACACACACAAATAAACACAATAACAATCAGTGTTAAAACACTTTGTATATTACTACAATTATCAATTAATCAAAAAGTCCAGTATGTATGAGTTACGGTGAAACTGCATGTTGTAAGATTTCCCAGGCACGTCAGAACTACGGTGGCCTTCACATACCAGAAAGGTTGTTTCTTTATGTAACAAGCTTTGGCATCAAAATGAGAAATGCACTCCATGTTTGGTTTGTCTTTTCAGGCTGCCGTAGAAGCATAAATTAATCTTCAACTATGCTGATAATAGATTAATTGGTTTTGATTACAAATAATTAAAACAAGCTTTCTGATTTTTCAGCATGTGAATATTTTCTGTTACTTTGCTTATTAAAACAAAAAACGTTTTTTTTTTAAATAATTACGACGTTTAGGAAACACATTTCAATATTTTCTGGACCAAACAACTAATCACTTAATGGAGGAAATATTCAAAAGATGAACTGATTATGAAATAAAGGTTAGTAGCAACCCAAAAACAAGTTATTTTAGAAAATACAATACCCGTTTTGTCATTGCGCAAGAACAATGAAATTTGCTGTGCAGCTCCTTTGAAATGTTGCTTTAACATTAGAGAAAATATAAATGACATTACAAAAGTAAATATTAAACTATATAAAAAAATATACTGGAATGAGTTTCTCGCTACCAAAACGAGTGAATAATTGTATGTGCATAAGAAATCAAAGACATTTTACAATGGCCCAGGATTATTGCCCAATGACAAAATACATGGCACTTGACATAGAATAAGTGGGCTTGAAACTGAATAATCACACCAAGTACGCTAATTAGACAGAGTTGCTGCACATGGAAACATGACATGATTTACTGGGCGGTTGTACAAGTGATGGGCAACAAAGTCTGTGAATAAACCCTCATAAATGTGACGCACTGGATCTTTAAATCCAACACCACCACCTTCTGTTGCATCCTGGGATAAGCACTGTCCATGAAAGTTGTCAGTCAGTCACACTCACACTGTCTGGACATCAGTGGCCAGTCCAGCCAGCCCAATGTATAGCCTGTCTCCCATGGGAAAGATCTTCTGGAAGTCTGTGGTGACCATCTGTGCCTGGATGCCAAATCTGCGGTCCGCTGCTATTGCCACACAGTTCTTCCCCCGCATGGCCATGACGGCCCCGCCGTTATAGGACATAATAGACTGCGTGAAGAGGAGATACAGAAGTGTCATATTGGCGGATCTTGGTGTTTGCCGATAATCGACCATATATTTTAAAGCCAATCATGCATCCCTAATATTGGATATTGATGAAAAGTCGAATATTGTGCATTGCTCATTTGATAAATTCTGCTGTTGTCAAATTAAGCAATTCATTAATAAATACAAATCAGGTTCAGATAAGTTTTTTTTTCTCATATTTTATCAGCCAAACAATCAGTTGAAGTTGTTGATACTGCAAAGTGTAACATGTAGGCTATATGTAAGCTGAAGTAAAACAATATTGTGTATGACAAATGTTTATTATGTCAAACATTAGTTCTGACACAAATGAAGTATAGCTATTTGAAGTACGTGCAGCGTTTCATTATTTAAATGAAGTCAAACGGGAAGATAATACCAGTAAACGTATTATTTAGAACAGGGCATCAATTGTGGACATTACTCTTAAATGAAAAAAATAAAAATGTCTTTGGAAGATTTGCAAATATCATGATATTGCGACGTCACTGCGTTTGCTGCCGTATTAAATTATATTTAAAAAAAAATTGACCTAAATGTGTCGTCATCCAGTCAAATGAAACGTTAACCGAGTTACATACACTTCTAACCAAACGCTGTTCAAAAGTCTAACTTCATTTATAACAATCAATAATCACAAGACAATGAATCCAGATGAGATGCAAAGAACAAAGTTAGCTCATGTGCTGTAAGCTAATGAATTCGCTTTCAAAGCAATGTCGGTTACTGTCAAAATATACACTTCTTCGTTATTTAATCTTGAATTTATTAAAATACGGTTATTTAAATCAATCGTACCGGCATGTAACATATTTAGTTAAATCAAGTTCAACCTCATTAAATGAAATACCGATGAGCTAACAACATTAGCTTAGACAAGCTATCATACCTGCGAGCATGAACAGCTCATTGAAAAGCACAACAAGCCGTGATTAAGTCATCTTTAATGTTTACTTCTTACCATCGTGAATGTGTTGTGGAGTTTTATTCGCTGCTCGAAGTTGTTTTATCTTGGTTTTCTTTAGCTGCAGTTGAGGGACTTTCTTCTTCCCACAGTGACTACACGATTTAGAAACACGGAAACCACACTAGCTTGAATGCTTCTACGTCAGCACGTACGCACACGCTGATTGGCTGGATGAAGGCTGCGCGAGGCGCAGCGCCGCTCTCATTGGACGGAAATGGCGGAACCACGTATACCGTACATCGCCGTGCATAGTTTGGTTGAAGTGTGTTCAAAACGAAATTAAAACCCGGAGGTTTTTTTTTCCCCCTTAAAAACGTTGTTTCACTGCTCTCATCTGTCTGAGAGCGACTCTCATCAGGTTAGTTATGTGAGAAAAGGTTTGTTTTGTGTAATAATAATAATGAATAACTCATTGTGCACCTTGTGCTCGAACACTAATGATATGTCAAAAGTTTCAATGGAGTTCTGACATCTCCTCAAAAGTGTCAAACATTTAGCTAACATGACCATTGATCATGTTATCAATGTGATTGACCAATCATTTATTTTCCCAATTTAATTCAAAATACTTTTGTTTCAAATATTACATATCTATCTATCTATCTATCTATCTATCTATCTATCTATCTATCTATCTGTGTACATATCTTCCTGGCTAAATAAATGATAAATTAATCACCTTGCAGTTGACTATTGTACCTCTGATGTAGGGACTTAAACCAGCTGATAAATGGAAATTTTAAAATATTTTTAATAAAATAAAACTAAAATACTGCTTATATTCTATGGTCTACCCAAAGAATATTGTTGTTTTTTTAGGCAGTAAAGCTTCACTCTCCTGTATACATAGTTGTTACATACACTGTTAAATATGTTTCTTAGTAAAACACCACTTCTGAAGATTTTTAGTAACATGTGAAATAAAGTGATTGCATCATCCCCTGGGTAAAATGCATTTAAGGTGCGATCCACATAAATAATAATAATAATAATAATAATTTTAATATAAATAAATAATAATTTTTCATTGATTAATCAATTGATCTTGCAATTATTCCATCAATCAATGGATTTGTTGTTACCTAACCAGAAAATATTCACATTTAGGAAGCTGAAAGAAACCAGAGCTTGTTTTAATTATAAAAAATCAACAACACTACAACTGATGATAAAAATAGTTGGCAAGTAATTTAGTAACAGGTTTGATACATGCAGCAAGTCGAGTCATTTAAAGTGGCCTGGATATGATCCACTGATTGTCATGGTGTAGATGTCAACATTTGGCCACATTTTGATTCAAGCTCATTATTATATTATAGAAAAATAGACTGAAAGCAAGAGTGGACTGCAATTTTTAATCCAGTTGATTCTCACAGAAATACACCAAGTATCAAACATATATTACAAAAAACTTTGAAATGAAATCAGGTGCTATTTTACTGTAAAAGATAAAAAAAGAAACAAAAAAAACAGTTTTCTGTACAGATTTCTTTTATCACCCAGAGTTCCTGTGCTGCTCAGGTGCAGCCAGACTTGATCAGCCAAACAGACACGACACACGTGTTTTACCATAATCCTTGTGTAATCTGCTTTTCAAACTTTCACAGAGGCCACTCCGTTTCCCAGAGTCTCAAAACACTCCCAAATCCTGCAAGGTTTACAACTCCTAATTAAAAGAAAATCCTAAAAAACAGATCTATATCTGGATCACCACCAAAATGTAATAAATCATTCCTGGGCCATAAACTGCATTGCAAGGAATTTACATCAAAATCTGTCCTTTATTTTATTTAATTATGCTGCTCACAGACAAATGCTCCTAACCTCCTTGGTGGAGGTAATTAAACAAATTCTCTGAACCGAGACAGCGTCTCACCACTCCATCCATCACTGTGGAGTAGTGGTCAGCACTGTTGTCTCACAGCAAGAAGGTGCCTGGTTTTACCAAGGCTGTTTGTGTGTGGAGTTTTCATGTTCTCCCTGTGTGCATGTGGAATATGTCTGGGTACTCCCACGTGCAGAGCTTCATTGAACACTCTAAATTGACCACAGCTGTGGTTGTCTCCGTATGTGTGCCCTGCGACGGACTGGCGACCTTTCCAGGGTGTGACCCTGCCTTGTCAGCTGGGATTGGCTCCAACTCCCGCACCGTGACCCTCATGTTGAGAATGAAGCGGTAGAAAATGAGTGAGTGAGTGAGAAAGTGTTAAAGGAGTGGATGTAATTTTAATTTAGTTCATGCTTAGTATGGTAAATGTGTTGTCATCTCTTCATGAAGTTGTCCAAGGCGGCCGGTGTTCTCTGAATGGAGTGGATTTTCCTCTTCACTCTGTCCTCCAAAGAAGAGCTGGCAGCACTCTCCAACTTCATGTTACTGCAAGAGAAAAAAGGCAAGTGTCACTAAAAACCAAAAAACACCAAACATGAAACAATGAAAAAAAACAATCAGCCATTTAAAACAGAATATGCTGTGAAACTTACTGTATGAAGCCAGCGTGAGGCTCGTGTTTAGCACTTTGGTCCCGCTGCCTTTCCTGCTCCTCTTGCCTCTTATATCTCCTCACATTGTTCTCTCGGTCCTCGTCCCTCTGCTTGGCCTCGTCCATCATCTCCCGTCTCTTTCGCTCCAGTTCTTCTGCTGAAAGCTTCCTACATCATAAAATAAAATGAAGACATTATTACTAGAATCTATTCAGCATAAGCATCACCTTCATCCAAAACCATCAGCAAATTTTCATCAAGAGTTGTGGATCCACTGCGGCGTCCATCACCTCAACACCTTTACCTCATTGACACAATCTTATCAAAACGAGGCAACAGTAGACCAGCAGCTCCTGTGTCCCCCATGAGCTAAAAATCTGAAACGTCGCCTGGACACTGGAGAGTGAGTGCTTCACACACTCAAGTTTCCAGTCAGAAAATATATAGGGCAATGGATTTGTGCTGTCACTTGTCCTAAAAAACAACTTTAAAGGAATTTATTATGACAACTACTTCATCAAAATTCAAGCGTCAGTTTTTATTACTTAATAAAAACTTAAACAATTTAAATGAACAGTTCTGCAAGCATTAGAGTGTTCATAATGTGCTGCACTCAGTAGAACAGGAAATCACTGACAACGGCTAAAGTGGCTAAAATCAGTTTAAA
Source organism: Solea solea (assembly GCF_958295425.1). NCBI lineage: Eukaryota > Metazoa > Chordata > Actinopteri > Pleuronectiformes > Soleidae > Solea > Solea solea. The sequence goes on from NC_081143.1 coordinate 29,368,015, forward strand.
CCCTTAAACTACCACTTACAGTCATATCCTATGACTGTGTGTGTACTTGTGAACTCGTACTTAGACACGTGGTTCGTCTGTCTCTGGTAACGCTTCGTCTGTGGGCTGGAGTCTCTGGGCTCAGCCTTCCTGTCGCTCTTGTGCCTGGAAGAGGAGGAATGATGATGATTGTCCCTGTGGTTCTTGTGAGGTGATCGAGAACGGCTCCTTTCACGGCGCAGTGAGTGACTGGGGGCAGCCGACAACTGGTGATGTCGACCAGTGGGGAGCTGCAAGGAAGAGAGATTACAGTAAATGTTCAGACTTATTATAACAGTTCTGGATTCAGAGAGGAATGAATCATCAAACTCATACTTAGAGCCGAAAGACTTTTATCACTGAAAACACACGAGCGAAACAGGATGTTTGTCAATTCGCCTGTCTATTCCCCCTTATTGTGTGTCCAAGATCAGTTTGGAACACCAATAAAACGGTTCCAACAAGATGTGAGTACACGGTGGAACAGCACATATTAAATGCTGGAAAGTGTCTTTGCGCAAAAGCAAAACTTGGCTGCATACAGCGCAGATTATGAACTCCCCGTGACATTCACTCCACACCAGAGAACATTCTCTCTCGTCTTGCCCCCTTAGAGCAGCTAACTAAAGAGATCAGCTCATCTGATGCTTCTGTTATTCCTTTACTTGCAGCACTAAAGCGTCTTCTACTCAAAAGGTTGAGACGGATCATGGAGTGAAAACTAGTGGTCGACTGATATGGGGTTTTTTTATGGCTGATGCCGATTTTTTTGACATCAGCCTTAGCCGATGTCTGATACGTGCTGCCGATTTTATATAAGCTGATATTGCTCTTCCAGCCATTTCTTTAAAAAGAAGAAACAAGAACACACATTCAGTATATTTTTATCTAATGCTTACATCTTGAGTTTAATTTATAAATTAAACATTTTTGTTTTGTTTTTCTACATGAAATAAAATGACCATGTTTTATTATGTCGCCTATTATGCAAAGACAACACACTAGAGAGAGACAGACAGACACGTAGTGATAGGTAATTGTTTTCATGTGCATGCTGATAAATGTGTCGTATTCTGTAGCCATGGCACGCGCAGACGCACGCAGACGCACGCAGACGCACGCAGACGCACGCAGACGCACGCAGACGCACGCAGAGGTGCCATCTCACCAGCTGGAGATCAGACGTGTTTTTTTAGCCAGTGGGAAAGAAAGGGGCTCTATTACGATTGTAAGCAGCTCGACCAGAGTTTAAAAAAACCAGCGTTGACCTGCTAATTTCATTGGCAGAGAGAAAGAGACACTGCTGTGATGCTGCGCTGCCACACTCTGTCAGAGACACACACACACACAAACACACGCACACACACACACACACACACACACACGTTCAGAGTGACACAGAGACAGGCAGACTTTCAAAGTGTGAAGAAAACAGTTAAGTTAAACAGTTAAAAATACATTGAAAGTTGAAAACACTGTTCTCTCATGGAGAGTAGTTGTTGGCAGGCTTCCAAAGCTGCCCTCTGCCAGGGAGGGAGGGGCAATGCATGCACTTCAGTGCTCTCCAGCATCTCAACACAACGCTACGTGAATGCGCAGGACGAAAAACAAGCACAATATCGGCGAACGCACAGTGAATCGGCCGATGCCAATACACGTAAAAACGCATGATATATCGGTCTGGCTGATGTATCGATTCGACCCTTAGTGAAAACAATGAAAAGTGCGCTCTTAAGAGTCTGTCAACACGTTTTACTAAGACTTACTCAGATCCCCTGCACTTCATCGCGACTGTACTCGATCCTCGTCCTATAGATCATTATTTGGATGTGAGAATAAAGCTGTGCGTAGAGAAAGGATCCAGTCTGTGTTGGATATGGAGAGCATGCTAGGAGACAGAGAAGCCACAGCGCAGGAAAAAAAGGCTTGTAATAGAATTATATTATCATATTATATAATATAATATACTATAATTGCAATGCCTTGACTTTAGAGAGGTAAGTACGCACAGACCCAACCACAACAAAATTAGAAAAAAAAAAAAAAACAATGGTACAGAATTGAAATAATATTGTCTTTCAAGTGTTTCCTGATTTTCGGTTTCAGCCAACAATTTTCATTTCGGTGCATCCCTACTCTACTTCTTACTGACCTGTAGGCCGTAGCCGAGAAGATGATGGGGACGAGACTTGATGTCTGCTGAAAAGTCATCTCGTGAATGTGACCTAAATTAGATGAAAGATAATAATTAACATACCAGTTTTACTTGAAACAATAGAGAATGATTCCTGGTTGAAAACAAGTAATGAACTTAATGTGCAATATGGATTTTCCACATATTCCTTAATCTCTGCAAACATATACCTGTGTTTTTTCTCATCTTCCTCATTAGAGCTTGAGCTTGAACTCCGTCTCTTGTGTTTCTTCTCCTTTCTCCTCTCTTTGTCTTTCTTCTCCTTTTTGTCCTTCTTCCTCTTCTTTTTCTTTTCTTTCTTGTCAAGATTCTGCCGCAGCTGTGAGAGAATCAACTATTATTTTACCATCAAAAAAATAAATCCAACTGGAGAAGCTCCAGTAACAGTAATACTTTAGGTAACAAACATTGAGGAAAATATAACTGTGTCAACAGATTGAATGGGTCATGTATAGTAAAAACACGTCTGAAAAATGAAAGCAAATTTGAAATTATGTTAGAATTAAGTTTCCAATAATTTACATACAAATATAGTAATCCTACCATTTCCTTGATCTTCTTCATCTTCACAGGGTTACTCAAGACTTCCCTCTTCTTTTCTTCTTCACGTTTCCTAAAATGAGACAGTTAAATTGTCCTTAGTTAATTTTTCTACTACAACAAGAACAAAATAGAAACTCATACCCAGCACTGAAATATAACTGAATAAACCCAGTACAAATGACACTAAACTAACCTGATTTCAAAGAGCGGGTCTTCCCTGATCTTGGCAGCCAGGTCCAGATTGGAGGCCGGGGTTGATGGGTTGAAGATGGAACCGGGTAGGAGACCGGTCTCAGCTGATGGACCGCTCTCTGGCTCCTCATATTGGTCAGTGATCTGCTTGTCAATGGAACGTCCAAGCAGATACTCGTCCCTGGACACACTACTAACAGGGCCCTGGTACATCCAGTCCAGACGATCATCCTTTTTTCTAAAAATACAACACCATTTAGCCACCATTCTTGACATAACCACGAAAATATAGTTCTTTATGCTATGTTTTAAATTTATAGCGACAACTAACTTGATGGCTCCAGAGTCCTCTGCATATCTTGTAATTTCTTCTCTGGCTCGTTCATCTTTCAGCTGTTTCTGCAGCTCCTCAATCTTCTTGCGTTCGGCCTCATGTTTCTGCTCGGCTTTCCAAACCCGCTCAATATTTTTCATAGTCTGGGGATGCCAGCTCTTTTTCAGGTTCTGGCAGAAGACAAGGGGGAAAACGTTAATTTACTGTATCAGAAAAAACTAATTTTGCACGATTTTGAAGCACGATTTTAAACACTCTGGGTTTACAAAGAATTGGCATACATGTCTGAAAGCCATTATTAGACTTGTCTTTATGTCATTTCCTATTTGTTGGCAACAATGATTTGACCAAACCTAATAATTTCTGAGGCAGAAAACAAGAAACAAAATCATGATTTTTTTTTATTAATCAATTACTAAATTAATCGTCAACTATTTTGATAAGCAATTCATCAGTTTGAGTGTTTTTCAATAATTAAAACAAGTTTCTCAGATTTGATCCAGTGTCTTAAATGTGAATGTTTTCATGATTCTTTGCTCCATACAACAAAGACATCATTAAAACTGAATCATTTTGGTTTGTTGACAAAACAAGACATTTGAGAACATCATCACTTCCAGGTTTGAGAAACAATGATCAACAATTTTCAACATTTTTCGGACCAAACAAGTACTTGATTATTTGAGAAAATAATTGACAGAGTTAAATCGATGATAAAAATAATCGTTAGTTGCAGCTCTAAATGTGATTTAACCTCATTCACGTTCATATTGGTTGTTAACTCAGGGTCAGTGTAACGTTGTAGAGCACAGTTAACAGTCTTTTGCAGCATTACATCATATATTTTATAAATATTCTTAAACCTTTATAATGATTTAGTTCTGCCATTGTGTAAAGTGTGTGTGTGTGTCTTACTGTTCCATAGTTCACTTAGAAAGCTTGACATGAGTTTAGGTCAGTATAGCTTATAAGCTATTTTAGCCTTTATGTGTGAGCAACTTAGCTTGAACCATTCTACAAGTTATAAATAATAGTAGTGTAGTAAAGCTTCTATAGAGTAACGAGTAGGTTAGTTAACTACATTTGCTACGTAACTTGTAATGAAATCGTGTTTTTATCAACAATAATCACTCATATTATGTTCAAACAGCCATTTTCTCAGTGCAGTTTGCTATTATTACTGTATAAATATCGTATAAAGCGCCTGTTGTGAGTGAGTTGGCTCCTACTTACCAGATCACCGCCCCCCATCTTGAAAACTTGGTAGTTTTAATCCAAATAGAAACCGTAGAAGACAAAAATCTACTTTAAATCTACTTTAAAATGTGACGACGGATCAACGACGCTTCGCCACTAGCTAGAAATTGAGCAACTGAGGCTAGCGTGTGACGCCTTTCCTGTTTATGCGATTCTGGTTCCGGTTCGAGTCCTCGCGAAAGCAGAAGTAGATCAATAATCCTAACAATAAACGTTTGGATACATATGTATTATTTTAAACGATAATTATTAATATGATTATTTTTTTACCCATACGTAAAAGTATTATTATCACATCATAAACAGGTATACTGTCTAAATATATAAAAAAAGAATAAAACCTGTAATTAAAGATGGAGGCTAGGGTTAGTGTCCTAAGATTTGACTTTGATACAAAGATAGTTTTTAAGATAAGTTGTTTAAGCTCTCTGACAAATGCTTTAAACTGATAGATAGATAGATAGATAGATAGATAGATAGATAGATAGATAGATAGATAGATAGATAGATAGATAGATAGATAGATAGATAGATAGATAGATACTTTATTCATCTCACAGAGAAATTCACACTATGATGGCATAGATCTATATCTAGGCGGAATAAAATGTGTATAAGTATCTGCATGTAATGATCCTAAAATGATGCATTATAAATAGTAACATTTATAATGCATAAGATGAATAAAATGAAATTAAGATTCTGCATGAAACTGAAAATACTGATCAACTTTTTCTTCCGTTGAATCTCTGTGGCTGGACATTCACGACTGGCTTTTCCCTGAAATGTTTAATCTCAGAAATTCTACTCAACATGATGTTATTTGTGGACTTGTTTTGAACAATTATAATGATAACTTTTTGGGCCAGAATTATTTCACTGATTTAAATTTAATCTAATTATCGCTATGATTCTTCTTCCTCATTAGAGCTTGAGCTTGAACTCCGTCTCTTGTGTTTCTTCTCCTTTCTCCTCTCTTTGTCTTTCTTCTCCTTTTTGTCCTTCTTCCTCTTCTTTTTCTTTTCTTTCTTGTCAAGATTCTGCCGCAGCTGTGAGAGAATCAACTATTATTTTACCATCGAAAAAATAAATCCAACTGGAGAAGCTCCAGTAACAGTAATACTTTAGGTAACAAACATTGAGGAAAATATAACAGATTGAATGGGTCATGTATAGTAAAAACACAAATTTGAAATGATGTTAGAATTAAGTTTCCAATAATTTACATAAAAATATAGTAATCCTACCATTTCCTTGATCTTCTTCATCTTCACAGGGTTACTCAAGACTTCCCTCTTCTTTTCTTCTTCACGTTTCCTAAAATGAGACAGTTAAATTGTCCTTAGTTAATTGTTCTACTACAACAAGAACAAAATAGAAACTCATACCCAGCACTGAAATATAACTGAATAAACCCAGTACAAATGACACTAAACTAACCTGATTTCAAAGAGCGGGTCTTCCCTGATCTTGGCAGCCAGGTCCAGATTGGAGGCCGGGGTTGCTGGGTTGAAGATGGAACCGGGTAGGAGACCGGTCTCAGCTGATGGACCGCTCTTTGGCTCCTCATATTGGTCAGTGATCTGCTTGTCAATGGAACGTCCAAGCAGATACTCGTCCCTGGACACATTACTAACAGGGCCCTGGTACATCCAGTCCAGACGATCATCCTTTTTTCTAAAAATACAACACCATTTAGCCACCATTCTTGACATAACCACGAAAATATTGTTCTTTATGCTATGTTTTAAATTTATAGCGACAACTAACTCGATGGCTCCAGAGTCCTCTGCATATCTTGTTATTTCTTCTCTGGCTCTCGCTACAATTTCCTTTTGTATGTCAATGCTCAAAGTTACAAAAAAGAGAAAGGACTCGAAAATATGACTTTATCTACAAGTAATTTTACCATTTTACTATTATTTATTATGTATTTATTCTGTGTTTTTTATGTCTTTTTCTTTTAATACCTTTACTCATAATTACTTTAATACCTATTTTGTATACCGTATACCAGCCATTCTCAAACTTAAGATTAAGAACTTAAAAATCTTCTGAGGCCCACACCCAAGACTGGAATCTCAACTCTGATCAGCACACTAGGGACTATACATATATATATATATATATATATACACATAGTATATATATATGTATATACAGTATATATATATAATATGTGTGTGTGTGTGTGTGTGTGTTTAATATTTGAAAGGTTTGCTTTTTATTAATTTAAGAAATGATCATTGTGTGCAAATACTGAAACATTAGGCCTGTATGCTGACCGGCCCACACTGTTCAAATCACTGTTCTATAAAGATCTACATGTTCCTTTTTGGTTAAACATTGTCTTGATATAAGAGCAGGGATTTGATTCATTCGTGTGTGAAACTGAAAATTCAGTTCCATATAGTTGACATGTGACTGACAAGAACCAGTCAGGAAGCAAATGAGGGTTAATGTGTCATTGTCTTCACAGGTCTTTGTTTCTGCCCGTCCAACAGATGGAGCAGTGTTTCCAAACCTCAAAGTATTTAAATTGGTGGTTCTTCTACCACATTAACCATCTTCTGACGAATATTAATTACTACTAATAACAACCACAACAATGAAATACTGCTGAATCTGCAACCACCACTAATAATTATTATTATTACAGTTGTAATAACAAGTCTTATTTTAGTAGTGCAAATAAAAATGAGCTAATAATGAGCTTATTAGCCTCATCTTTTAAAAAAAAGACACAGACACGTAATATATATCATTTTTTATTTCATAGCAGACAATAATAGATTAAATACAAGTTACTACACCATGATACATAACTTATTAAACATTTTGAATTTATTACAGTCTCCACAACTAAAGTAATTTACTACAATGACCAATTTAAAAACATGTTCATTTTGCTCTACTGACCATAACAAAAGTCTCACAAATCTATAATAAGGTCAACAAAAAAATAATAATACTAATAATATTATAATAGTAATTATGCAATAATTGACTGATATTTAAGCACTAGCTTCCATTTATTATCATCTATACATGAATGCAGTAATCGTGGTCCAACAATAATGTCGGCTCCCTAATATACAGTATAGAAATCTCAGCCTAACTTGGTTTATATGCATTCTAACAGTGTTTTTAGAGTGTACAGCTGCTTACACTGCTTACTACAGAACTACTGATCATACAGTACTGATTATAAAGGTTAATTATCCAGACAAACCGTATGTGTCACTCATTTTCGGTTTTATTTCATGCTGGACCGCTAAGTAAGATGATTTATCAGAGTTAAGTTTGAGACACATGGCAATAAAAACGTGCTAACAGTGGTTCTCAAACTTTTTATACCAAGTACCACCTGAGAAAATAAAAGTAACACCATTACTGCCAACGTTATAATGTGGTGTATGTAGGCCGAGCAAAAGTCAGCTACAAACTTTTCACAGGAGGCAGATTTATTCCCATTTGCGCCTTAATCATCCTCCTCTTCCTCACATATACTTCACACACTGGTATAGTGAAATTAGATTAAGATGGAGCAAGAGATAAGGTGACTCTAATTATTATTATTCATTATTATTAGTTGTTTCATTTTCTACACGCTCACGTACCCTGGTATTTACAGTAGAACAGTATTTCTGACATTTCTCCAAGTACCTACCAGAGGAAGTGTGTGTACCACTGGTGGTACATGTACCACAGTTTGAGAACCACTATAGCTCAACTGCAGAGGTATCAAGATGAAAATATTTGGGAAAAAATGTGTAAAGCCACTATTATACCACCACAATATAATGCACTTTTGTGCCACATTGGGGCAGTAGAACACGTTTATTACCTCCAATACAAACAGTTACTTTTTTTTTTTTGCTGGCTTGATAGCCTACGGTGGCTTTATCAGTAGTGTTTTTGACACTTGGTACTTGCTGCTGGAAACAGGGTTGGATATGAGGAGTGATTCTTAACCAAAAAAAAAACAGCTAGAAAACCAGAACAATGGGCTCAAATCTGCTCAAAGTGCAACTGAAGGGGAAATGTAGGGTCAGATGATAACGATCTGTCACAACATCTTTCACATTACACAGTGCTTTGATCCATTGCTTTTAACAAAATCTCATTAAGTGCAGCTTTAAATATTGGGACTGCGTATGTTCCCGGGGACCAATGATGTCACAGAGTTCTGCTTTTATGCTGGAAGTTTCAATCAACGCCAGCTGCTTGACATATGTTGACAGGGTGGATCTCTGGAACTGTGTTTACACCAGATATGGCGGCTGTCATCAGCGTGTCCCAACAGAAACCAGGATTCATTTAGCCAGGCAGCGTTTCCTCCTCTTGCACAGCGTCATCCTCTTTTCTCACCTGACCGGAACTGAGCCACCGTCTCCAGCTGCTGTGACCAGCAGTTCTGTATGAATTTGTAGTTTTGTTTAATCAGGTTCTTTATCTCTTTATCTTATCTTATCTTATCTTATCTTATCTTATATTATATTATATTATATTATATTATATTGTCATCACATTAATATTAGCAGTCAGTGGTGCGTGGCAGATGCCACAGCACAGCATTGCTCTCTTTGTTCATGTACCCTTTCAATTACTTACATACGAGAACACAAACACACACACACACACCCAATTCAGTGGCCCTGTGTTCTGTTAAGCTTGTAAACAACATCTGACCTTTAAAAAACAAAAAAAAATAGAAAATGCTGTAATTATTCTCCAGTGTCTCATCACAAATTGCACAGTAGTCTGCACTAATAGCAAGGTGATAGTCTGAAACAAAAAGAAATTATTCTCACTCTCGGCTGTCTCACTTAAAAGGCATGTAACCTTTGAAACTCTTCCAGTACCACGTATAAATGATTTCATTGTAAACAGCTAAACGAGCCACCTTCATTTGGACTGTCGATCTAGCAGCAGTTAAATGTGAGGCGGCTTCAGCTAAATCGCCTGCTTTGACGTTTTTCACTTTTAGTAAAGACAGAGGAAAGTTTGAATCCGCCAGTAAAACTCATGCTTTCTCTCTGCGTTATGACACAGCTGTTCATTTCACGGGAAATCCAGCTTTCATCAGAAGAACTCCTAACTTTTCTTCTTTCTTCTCTATTCTATCGTAAATCTATGACACCTCAAGGACAGAGAGAGGGAACAGATGGTAAAACCTGTGACTGGTGAAATTAGCCGGACTGCCCGGTCACACTGGAGACTGATGGATCTGTCTCACATTTCAGCTTCATCTGTGGCTCTGTGGTGTCAGACACAGACACATTTGAAGACGACTGCGATGTCGAGGATGCGTCGAAGCCCTTATCGATCCTGCCGTCTCCGTTTGCCCTCTCGTCCCCGTGTCCTGGCGGGGACTCGTGCGTGCGCATGTGCTTGGCCAGATGGTCATTGCGCATGAAGACTCTGGGGCATAGCGCGCAGCTGAACTTCTTGGCTCCGGTGTGCGTCTGCAGGTGGCGCTGAAGTTCATCAGAGCGCGTGAATCTCTTGCCGCAGAAGAGCCAGTTGCAGACAAACGGCCTGTCCCCGCTGTGCCATCGTAGGTGCGCCTTCAAATGGGAGGTCTTAGCGTAGGCTTTGCCACAGCCGGGAATATGGCAGTTGTGCATGTGCTTCCTCCTGCTGTCTTCTGTGCTCTGGCCCATTTGCTCAGCATGGACGCAGTTAGGGCACCGACACACAGCCTGTCCAGCACCTCTGGAAGAGGAGCGGCGTTGGGGCTTGGGACGGGCAGAGACAGATGTCTCCTGCGGCTCTTCCAGGGAAAATGGCTCTTGCTGCAGCATTTCTGGGGCCAGTGGCTCCATCTTAAAGCCATCCTGGGGGAAGAGGTGAGGTGAGTGTGAGGGTTGAACGTGCTGAGCTGAAGGCAAGGTGCACAGCTGTGGGTCAGAGCCGTAGGGACCTAAAGAGGACTGCAACCCCATGGAAGTCCCTGGACTCACTGGAGGTAGACCAACACCCTGACCCGTCTGCAGGTCTATCCAGCTCCCTGCTTGGACATCTCTGTGGAGGTCCCACCAGGAGGGGATGTTCATGTCCTCTGAACTGCCACTTGGTGGTGCTGTCCTTAACCAGGGCTCATAAGGGTGGGCCATTTGAGCAGCTGGTGCAGGTGGATTGTTGACAAGGTGAACCACTTCAAGTGTCGTTCACTATCTTTCTGGTTTGTCGGAGAAGATTACCACATGCTGGGATGGTGAGGCATTGAAAAACCCTGCAGAAAGAAAGAAGAAACAGTCACATCTTCAAATCTCTCTCATGTCGGTCTCAGTTACATTTTCTGAATCACTGCACTCAACCACAAGCACCAACTTTGACGTCTTGAGGTCATTTTTCATAGTCTGAAAGACTTTGAAGTTTTGTAGCTTTTGGCCTAAATCCGCTACAACATTACCAACCTTGAGCACTCCCCCTTCATCACCACAGATACTGCAGTTCTCACGCTGCGTGGCCGTGGAGGCAAAGGGGGGGTGGAGGCAAAGGGGGGGGGCAGACGTGTCCAGACAGAAGCCTGCCACATGCATCCGCTGCCAGGTACTTCCCATGGAGGACAGTCAAAGACAAACGCAAAGAAAACAACATCATCGGCCCAGAGCAGAGGTAGTGGCAGCGGCTCCAGAGATTGGGGGTAGGGCCGAGTGAGACGGGGAGTGTTGACAGGGGAGCAGTTTGGTGAGGGAAGAAGTTCCAGGGAGGTATGGCTGCAGGCCAAAGTCTATTTGTACGTCTTAGAGGTTTGTGAAGATGGGACTTGGCAGACAGAAGAACCAGTTTTTTTCTTTTTTTATGAATCACACATGATTTACAACAACAGCCCTCCAGCCAAAGCTACAAAAGGAGCCCCGTAAAATGCCCCGCCTCTCACACACTGGCAGCACAAAGCATCAGCAGTTGCAGACTGACGGCATTCATGAGCATGAGAGTCCAACAATAACGTGAGAACAAATCCTTTATGTACATAATTGACGACAACATGCTCTAAAAAGAATCCTGTCCCCAACACGCTCCAGGTAGGTTCACATATCTCAACGGCGTCAGTGAACCGTCCCACAGAGGAGGAGGAGGAGCAGCTCCAGTTTTTAAGGGTGACGCAAAAGCTTGTTAACAGTTCTGGGGAAAATTTATGACAAGGAAGTAGCAGCCTACAGGACTTGTGTTTGGCTCCAAACATGTCCAAGCCCTAAACAATCTTGTTGACTTCCACCACACCCCCATCACATCTACAATTATCTTTACAGCAGGAAACAGTGAAGCAGCCTGAGCTTTAGAGTTTGGTATCTTGAGATTACTTTGTGTAAAATTCAATCTGACATAGAAAAAGCTTCCCAGGTCAACTGGAGGATATTGATTATGCCACATATGCAGCTTCATTATAGGCACGTGGTTCAGCTTACAGGTGGTGTCTCTCTGTCAGTAGATGTCAGTTTGTCAAAGCAGTCGATTCAACAGGACCTGAAAGCTCGAGTCAAAAGTAAAGTTTCACCAGAGCTTTTTGTTTGTTCTTTCTTTTTTTCTTTTTCTTTTAAAAAAATGATTCCGAAAATCAGATTTGATAGCCCAACACATTCTGAAAATTTGAGAAGGAAAATTCAGATTGAACAAATCCTGGGTCACCAAGGATAAGCAATTGAATCAGACTTGAATGGAACCAACATTTAGTTAATCAATCTGCAAAAAACACACCACCATTTGTATTAGTGGCAATTCCAAGTACCAGCATCACATGACCAACAGAGCATAGTGTGATTGGCTGAATGTTGGTGCCATTCCAGCCAGAATTGATTGCTTATCTTCAAATTTGTCCATTCAAATTTGGGATGTGAATTTAGCGATTCAAATCACAGCACATTGAATATATATTATATTATATTTTAAACCTAGAACCTTTGAGTCTGAATTTTGACCATGCTGCAAATTAAAGTTAGAATGACAAGAGTTGAATTCATTGGGGGAACTCAAATTGAAAGGCTTTTAAAATTCAAAATCTGGTGATACAGATTTACTTCCATAAACTTGTGAAATCGTAAAGCAATTACTTTGAAATTCCCTAATGAAACGTCTTTTGCTGAGGGCCAAGCTGATTTACTTCATGTCGGCCTGGAGCCAGACCTACTGCTCTGTAATTTTTTGGGAATGTGACTCTAGACGCCCAGCAGAACGGTCCCCCCAACTTACTGAAAACCGTAAACAAACCAGGACAGCAGCATCATCCTCCTCCTTTTTTAGTTAAAGTGCTGGGAGCGTTCAGAGCTGCGGAGGGAAACAGCTGGCATGGGGGGGGGGAGTAGGATGGTACAGAGCAATGACAGAGCTGTGGTCATAAAACCTGCCCGACCAAGACCCAGCACAGCCTCCAGTTAACAAGTCTGCCCTCATGAAAGAAATCTAAAAACTAAGTTCTCTTGTTCCCAATTCCAACATTTGGAAACCTAATAATTAGCTTCCTTCCCCCTTTTTGTCACTGACAAACTGATTTTCTTTTCAAATGAAATCCTTAGTTCTCCCACACCATCTTTTCCCAGAATGAGAACACACAACTGCAGACGCGCCAAACAAACTAGTTTGGATAAATGACTTTTACAAGTAGTTTGTTTAAACTTGCTCAACTTGCTCAGTACACAGTGGGTGCAGGAGGATCACATCAGGTCAGTAACCGTGGTGATCTTCATACACATTTCTGTGAAAAAACATTCTGACCTTTGCGGAGCCCGACAATACGGACGGGAGAATGAATCATCGTGATTAGAATTCTCTACTGTTAAAATACAAACTACAGCGTCACAGTGACGTCAGTTTGGCTGATGATATGATGAAGTGAAGATGCCGATGGCAGCTTCACATGCTCATTGATTTACTGCTGCTGTGTGATGCTGATTTGTACACGGTTGTTAAGAAATGCTGCATATTTGACTTCAATTTGTACAGCACTTCAGTCACGCCGAGCATTTTTGTCCCTCTGTGGACAAAGAACAAACATTTCCATTTCACCAGTGCCCGGAGACGCCATTTTCTTTCTTCTTCTGTTTTTTTTTTTAGCAAAAGCAAACAATATTTATTCCATCATCTCTCTGAATACAATATGATAAGCTTTTAGTTTTTAGGGTGCGAGTGTATCTAAGGATGAGATGATGTCTAAATGTGGCTCGTTGTATACATTTAGTGATCAGTAAGGTCAACACTGTTTGTTTCAGTAATATAGAAAGAGAGTAAAACATCAAATCAAGCAGCGTAAAACACGTACGACACCAAAATATAAAAACATCAAATCTAAAATGACCCGAACAAACTTTCATCTATTTTCATCTATTTTTTATTTAATTGCTACATTTGGATTCAGATCAAACCGTTCATGCAAATTAGAGCATGTTACATTAAAGTACTGAACTTAATATTGTATGAAGTTACTTAAATGAAACTATAACACTCGTGGTTTTCTATTTAAGACATCTGCACTTTTATTCTAAAAAAATAAAAAAATAAAAGTAGGGCATTCTATTAACGTATTTAGATAATTCCTCCACTGTATAAATCTTAATCATATTAATTATAATGTGTCACTCACCACAGTGAAACAATGCCATTCATGTTTGAATGGAGCTCTTCCTATAAAAACAAACATATTTAATAATAAAGAAATCAGGTTCAATCAATGAACATAATCAAATCTGTCGCGACGCACTTTTCACGAACCTTTTCTAACATCATTTAAACTCTCCTTCTACTGTAGATGATACATTTGCCGTTTATTGTATTCTGGGGATTTTCCAGTTGTGGAAAATATCACATAGTTTTGTTTCCTGCAAAGCAAAAGCTTTTTTTATGACACTGGAATTTAACACCCACAGAAATAAACAAACGGTAACAAGGTTACAAAAGTTTCCGAAATATATTTGACATATTTATTTATGAAGTGAAACAAGATCTACACTAAAATGTTGATTTTAATCAACTATATAATCCAAACTTTGATTTATTATACATGAGAAAGAATAAATAATAAATAATACATTCATATATTTTGACCTTACATTTTTAAGTGACAGAATGTTTTTAATCAGGACTTTCAAATTATGGAACAAAGTATAAGAAGAAATCAGGCATGGTTTTAATTCACTCATTTAAATGGCTTAGGGTTATATGTATATATATATATATATATATACATTGTTATTGCCTGTCTCCCTCACATTTTTATTTTAGTTTTTAGTAAGTGTACAGCAGTTTGTAAATGTGTTTTAAAATATATGAATAAAGAGTATTATATTAATAGTAATCTGTGGATTATTTTTGCAATTAGTCAAATAGTTTTTTGGTCCACAAAATATCAGAACTTTTTTATAAATCAATCCATTGGTGTTTCCCAAACCTCAAAATGTCCACAAACCAAATGAGAAAACAAACCAGATAATATATATATATATATATATATATATATATATATATATATATATATATATATATATATATATATAAGATTTAAGATATTTAGTGTTTAAGAAGCTGAGAAATCTGACAACTTTTTTTAATAAAAAACAAAACACTCAAATGCTCTAATTGTTTATCAAAGGAGTTGACGATTAATTTAGTCTTTGCAGCCCCAATTCTTGTTATCATTATTATTATTATTTTAGTAGTACTAGTAGTAGTAGTAGTAGTACTGTAGTTCGTGGTATCGGTGCTGAGCTGTAATATCTGTGTCCAAGTGAAATGATTTTTATTGTGTTGTATGCGTCACTAAATGATCTCATGTCTGGTTTCACAATGCAATGACTTTTGCTATGAGGGAACCTTTTCTATGTTAATGCAAAGTAAACTTTTGACACTATTAAACTAAAACTAAAAATGTTAATGGAACACCAATTCTTTTTTTAACACTACCAGACTGCTCCACTATAACAGTATCTAAAACAGAATAGTATATAAACATAGAAAGAATACATTTAAAGAGTTAAAGTGACTCTTTGAGTGTCACTTTAATTCTGCCAGACTACAGTATATACAACACTGTTACTCTGTGTGTGTCTGTGTGTGTGCGGGCGCGCGCGCGCGTGTGTGGCTGCATCTAAATAAATCTTAATAAATGAAAATAAATAAAGTATAAGCTCCTAAAATATTAGACATGACAGTGACAGGAGGTTAAAGAGAATCGTGAGTTACCTGTTTGCTGCTCTTCTCTGTTCTCAGCTCACTTCTGTCGCTTCTTCTTCCCTCAGACGAAAACTGCCCAGAAAACTCAATAAAATCCTCATCATATTTCACCGGCTCTCCTCATCACGGACGCTGCAGCAGGACGACACAACACAGGTACTCACTCACTCACTCACTCACTCAGTCACTCACTCACTGACGAACTTTATCATAAAGCAAAGAGCCTTTGAGTGTGTGCAGGCTCCGCCCCCTCCTGCTCTGACACCCCCTCCCTTCTGAAGATGTGTAAAATACTGTGTTTTTTTAATTTTTTATCAAACTACTCTTACTACGGAACTCAAAGCCATTTTACATGCGTGTTTTTGGCTTCAATATACATATATATACATATATATATATATAAACAGTATATGTATATATACACATATATATTTTTTTTCTTTTTTCGTAGAAATAGCATTTACATTAAGATTACATTACATTATCGTTTATTTTCATAATCAATTCATCTGTTAATCGGTCAATTATTTACTTGATTGTTAAAAAATGTTTCCTAAACCTCGAAATGATGATGTTCTCAAACATATTCTTTTGTCCTCAAGCCAAATTTAGTTCAGATTTATTGACTTTGGAATCACATGCAAGGAATTTGACTTGTGGTGTTTTGGTGCATTTAATTAGAGTAAACAAAAAGAAAAGCCTAAGATATAAAAATGTACACAGTAACACAAACACAAAATATGTACATAAGGAGCAGTGGGTTAAAAGAGTTTGTCTAATGGAGCAAAGAAACCAGAAAATATTCACATTTAAGAAGTTCAAAAATCAGAAAAGCTTGTTTTAGTAATTGTGAAAAAATGTAAAATCAAATAATCAGTTATCAAAATAATAGGAGATTATTTTTTAGTAATGGGCTAATCATTGCAGCCCTACATTAAATTAAGTTAATGTCAACTTAATTTCTAAAATACCTTTAAAAACAACCAGGGTTTGCCCAAAGTGCTTTAAGTCACGATACGATATTATCACGATATTTTAGTCACGATACGATATTATCACGATATTTAAATCACAATACGATATTATCACAATATTTAAGTCACGATACGATATTATCACGATATTTAAGTCACGATACGATATTATCACGATATTTAAGTCACGATACGATATTATCACAATATTTAAGTCACGATATTTAAGTCATGATACGAAGTTATCACGATATTTAAAACACGATACGAAGTTATCAAGATATTTAAGACAGGATATGATATGATCACGATATTTAAGACACAATACAATATTATCACGATATTTAAGTCACATACGAAGTTATCACAATATTTAAGACAGGATATGATATTATTACGATATTTAAGTCACATACGAAGTTATCACAATATTTAAGACAGGATATGATATTATTACGATATTTAAGACACGATATGATATTATCATGATATTTAAGACACAATATGATATTATCAAGATATTTAAGACACAATATGATATTATCATGATATTTAAGATGATATTATCCCGATATTGCAAAATACTGAGCGAAAATGTCATTGCGATATACTCACGCAACAGCTTTAGTGAGCGTAAGCCCTTGCTACCATCTAGTGGACTGAAATATCAATTGATTGATGTTTATTTGTAAATAATATTCTAAAATTAAAAAAAAAAACAATACAGCAATATACTATTGCCAATATTTCTCTGTATCGATTTTTCAGACATTCCATAGTTTGGGGGCAACTACAAAGTTTTTAGCCGCGTTTTACGCTACGTCTAAAACCTGACCTCAGACCTAGTGATGGGACATAAAGATGGAGATTCAAAAATCAACAGTTCCATTTTAAAAATCAGTCTGTAAAATAACAGGAAGTCAGTGAAAGGTGTGCAACACGAGCGTGATGTGGACCAGTCAAGAGTCAAGCAGGTGGACAAGCTGGATGACTGGTCTCAGTATAATCTAAGAATAATCCAGCCATAATGTCATAAAAGAGCGACTCAGTCTCTCTAAAACTTTGCGATAAACCCGAGCTGAACTTAACGACTCATGAGATTTGTTTTTCAAATTTGAAAAACCCTGTCAAAGTGGACACCGAAGCTCTTAGCTGTACTGTTTATTTTAGAGGGATTTTATGATACTGACTCTGGGGGGCCCCAGGCAAAGAAGCTAGTTTGGGCCCTTCACCCTCATAATCCCCTACAGCGCTGATCAAACACCATGAACATTTATTTATTTAACATGAATAATAGAAAACGATACACACTTACAAACATCAAATAATCAAATATTCTCTAAACTTAAACCACACACAAGGAAAAAATCATAATACTGTCGCTGACCAGAAACACTGGATCTAAATGTACATGTTTTATTTATTCATTTTATTTTATTTAACCTTTTTTAACCCAGGTCAGCAGCACACGTAAAATATTAGATTATAAATATTAAAAATGTTAGATTTTGAAGACAGGTTACAAACCATTCATTTTGATAAAAAAAAAAAAAAAAGAATGTAACATGTGCATAAAGTTTATTTAAAGTGTTGCTTCTCGAGGTGTTGGATTGTTGTTGTTGTTGCTGATCTTAAAGTGTTTCCAAACTGCTCTCTTTGCGACACATCCACACGGAAATGGCACGAAACCAAAACCACGCTGTAGTACACATGCGCGTAACACTGCACCAAAAGAAGACGTTGTACACATTACAGATATAATAAGCCAGGGGAAAGAAAGGTTCTGTGTGCACATTCAGTGACTTTACACCCCCGTGTGTGAAATCTCTAGAGACAGGACGTGTTCTAGTGATATCTAGCATCTTTTCAGGCAATCTCAAAGACAAGACAATGACTGCCAGGGAATGTGGCGACATCGTTTTCCTAAATGAACGTATTCTCTATCTACACAGAAACGCAAGGCCGAGATTTTGCCACTCTGTTTCAGGCGGTCTCTGTGTGGAGGACACATATACACCTGAACCCTAAGCCTTTAGTGCTGCTCATCTGCTATAAATCCTCAGCTCACTTGAGGACGTGTAAAAATGCAGAGGTGCACCGACAGCACAGACATACCAGGCCTGCGACCACTGATGGTACATGTACCACAGTTTGAGAATCCTGGCTGTAGAGAAAGTGTTCAGCGACACAAACTTCTGCAAACGCCGCTCCACTTCCTAAATCACCATTTCATTTCTATCTGAGCAGAAGAAATACATTCTATTTACCAGCTTATTTTATTTCACTGCTTCACTGCTTCACTGTTTCACTGCTTCACTGCTTCACTGTTTCACTGCTTCACTGTTTCACTGTTTCACTGCTTCACTGTTTCACTGCTTCACTGTTTCACTGCTTCACTGTTTCACTGTTTCACTGTTTCACTGTTTCACTGCTTCCCTGTTTCACGGTTTCACTGTTTCACTGTTTCACTGCTTCACTGTTTCACTGTTTCACTGTTTCATTGCTTCACTGCTTCACTGTTTCACTGCTTCCCTGTTTCACGGTTTCACTGTTTCACTGCTTCACTGTTTCACTGTTTCATTGCTTCACTGCTTCACTGTTTCACTGCTTCACTGTTTCACTGTTTCATTGCTTCACTGCTTCACTGTTTCACTGCTTCACTGTTTCACTGCTTCCCTGTTTCACGGTTTCACTGTTTCACTGTTTCACTGCTTCACTGTTTCACTGTTTCACTGCTTCACTGTTTCACTGTTTCACTGCTTCACTGCTTCACTCTTTCACTGTTTCACTGCTTCACTGCTTCACTGTTTCACTGCTTCACTGCTTCACTGTTTCACTGCTTCACTGCTTCACTGCTTCACTGCTTCACTGCTTCACCGTTTCACCGTTTCACCGCTTCACCGTTTCACCGTTTCACCGCTTCACCGTTTCACTGCTTCACTGTTTCACCGCTTCACCGTTTCACCGTTTCACCGCTTCACCGCTTCACTGTTTCACTATTTCACTGCTTCACTGTTTCACTGCTTCACCATTTCACCGCTTCACTGCTTCACTGCTTCACCGTTTCACCGCTTCACCGCTTCCCCGTTTCACTGCTTCACTGCTTCACTGTTTCACCGCTTCACCGCTTCACCGCTTCACCGCTTCACCATTTCACCGCTTCACCGTTTCACCGCTTCACTGCTTCACTTCACCATTTCCTCCTCATCTGTCGTTCACTGGGTGTTTTCTCTTTTTCCAGACCACGCTTGTCTGTGGAAAATCCGTTTCTGAAATACTCCGACCATGGCACATTCAAAGTCACTTAAATCAGCTTCTCCATTCATGTCTACATGTCTAAATGCATTGAGTTGCTGCCATGTGATTGGCTGATTAGATATTTGTCTTCAAGCTTATTTCAAGCAGTTAAGCTTTGTTTTTTATATATACCTAATAAAGGGGCTGTAGATACAAACCATGAAAAATATGATAGTTATTAACAATTCAAGTTCACTTACCAGATTTGATTAAACCGCACACTGTTTTCCCAGCAGAGTGAATACATTAGAATTATTCTCTGTTCAAATGTCACAACATACAACACAAATGTTGTTGAGATTAGGTGACGTCTGTAACTGTGTGTGTGTGTGTGTGTGTGTGTGTGTGTGTGTGTGCTTGTCTCAATGAGGCAGAACCTCATTTCTATGGCACTGGTTAAGTAAAAGTTTAAGATTTTAATTGTGGTTAGTAACTGGTTATGGTTATGTTTAGAGCACTGTCCAAATGAATGGAAGTCACTGTAGTGTCCTAAGAAGAATAGCTGTGTAAGCATGTGTGTGTGTGTGCGCGCGTGTGTGTGTACATGGAGCTATGTGAGGACCACAAAAGTGAAAAACCACAGGACGTGAGGACATTTTGTAAACATGTGGACACTTTGGCTGATCCTCATGTTGTCACACCTTCAAATTGCTGTTTATGGGTTAAGACGTTGTTTTAAGGTTAGGGTTAGAATCAGGTTTAGGTTAAAGGTTAGGGTTAGGTGTCTAGTTGAGATGGTTAAGGTTAGAGTAAGGGGCTATGAGTGTCCTCACTATGAATACGTGTGTGTGTGTGTGTGTGTGTGTGTGCAGCCCGACAGTCACCATGTTGACACCTGGAAATCCTTTGATTGCAGACGCTCCCGAGCTTGTGTTTGACCGTGCAGGCAGCAGAACACGAGCTCACATCACTGACCATGAATATCTTCAGTCAGTCATCATCTGTTCACCTTCAGACAAACAATAAAATCTCATTAGAATAAACTCTAACTTATACTTTTACAAGGTTTATCCCAAATGTCAGACTTTGAACGAACATCACAGATTTAATAGTTTTTGTAACATCATTTTCCTTTGAGGTTTTTTTATTTTGTCTCTGGCTGAGTTAATTCCTTTCCTGTCGCAGCTTGTTGGTGGAGCAGCTTCAAATCGACTGACAAACACAGACCACAGACAGGCCGGCGGGAAGTGACTTCCTACCTTCTCTGCTGCTCTTTTTTTCCTCTCTCTCTTTCTGAAGCAGCACTTCACAAACACTGAGGTTGAGCTGATTACACAATGGTCACACAGTATAATAAAGCCCTGACTCAGCATCATAGATTTATACGCACATGAAATAATTATTATTATTTATTATAGCTGTCTGATTTTGATGTGAGCCGCTCTGTGTGTGTCGTCTAAGTCGTTCTTTTATACATTTATACCATTTATTATTTAATTTAATTTAATTTAATTTAATTTAATTTAATTTAATTTAATTTAATTTAATTTTATTTTATTTTATTTTATTTTATTTGTATAGTGCCAGATCATAACATACATTATCTTGAGGCTGTGTACATAGACAACATGAAGGAGAGCAGAGAAACACAACAGTTCACACTTCACCGATTGTCGTATGGATTTAATCTAGTCTATTATTTAATGTCTATTAAGGGAAATGAAATTAAACTCTTGAATCACAGGGAATTATCACACTAACTAGGAAATGCCATTTTCACAACCAGTGTTACCAGATCTCCAAACCATGTGCCTAATGTTTTATTCTGAATTTAATGTAATTGGATAAATGTGGTCTTTAGTTACAGCGTTAAACTCCCCATACATTTAAAAGGAAGATGAATTTCAGTGTATAAGAGGTGATGATGAACGCTAAGTGAAAAGCAGTTTAAACAGAATGATATTGGGCAAACAAATAAAAATGATTTGAGGACTGTGTTTTGGGTAAAGTTTACCAGACAAAGTCAGTGTGTCGCTCGGTGCTTGTACACAGAGAGGAGATCAAGGCCGCTCAATCCAAGACCACACACCACGTCTAAATGTTGTTTACCTGTGTCTCCAAATAGTCAAGCTTATTTCCTCATGAACACAATGCAGCACAATCAAGAAAAGGGACTTCTTAATCACACTTCATTACAAATTCTCCTAATGATTTCAATTTGTTTTGACACTTTTTATTTCTGTCATTGTGAACATAGTTTTTTTTTTGTGTACATGAAAATGTTTGCGCCCGTATTTCCTCGTGTCATCAGTGCAGCCTGTGAAGCATATCAACGTTTCCACGACTGCAGCAGCTTTGACGTGAACCACTGTTGTCTTCACACTGAACTTACACACCTATGCAAATGACTTTGTTTCCATAGGAGTGGCTGATCTGACGAGTTCTGCAGTGATCACATGAACAAAGACGTGCGTATAATTTACAGAATACAGGGATGAGACACTGTGACGTTTTCTACTCTCGTCGTACTGTAGTCATTTGAGTTTTATTACGTTATCGAAGCTCGTTTCTCCTCTTCACTCTTAACTGTGGCTGAGAACATGTGAAACTCTCCGGTCTTCTGTCCACTATGTTTGTTATAGTCCGTCTAAAATTAGACGCCATGAAGCACACGAGCCATAACAATATCACGAGAGCTCCTCCAGTGGCTAAAGTAATTAACTACATTAAGTCCAATAAAAACTTTTCTTATTCATGTTTAGTGAATATTTTAAGTAATGCAGAGAGATAAAAAATGAGTACAAGAAATAAATCTGTGATTACTGCTCCTCAGAACTTTCCTAATACAATGACCAACGTAAAATCCACACTGTTGGTTAAATACATACTGTTTACTGTGTGTGTGCTTTGTTATTATTATTATTATTATTATTATTATTATTACTAGCATGCACTGTTACCATGGTGATGGAAACATGGAAATAAGCACTGATGCGGTCAACAAGCGTGCAAACCCTACGTCATGACCAACAAACACATTTATCACCACGTGCTCCTGATAGTGGCACAGCCATCGCCCATGTGCCA
This sequence comes from Solea solea, assembly GCF_958295425.1. Taxonomy (NCBI): domain Eukaryota; kingdom Metazoa; phylum Chordata; class Actinopteri; order Pleuronectiformes; family Soleidae; genus Solea; species Solea solea. The sequence goes on from NC_081143.1 coordinate 29,391,023, forward strand.
ACCCAACAGTGCCATCAATCAGCAATTCATCAAATATGCAACACCTACGTTTATGGCTCTTATGTTTTGCCCCACCCGAGTGCAAAGGTCAAACCCAGTTCTGCCATTTGATTTAAAATTCCTAAAAAAATGAACAAAAAGTAAAGCTGTGAGGCTGCAGTACCAGTGAGAGGGAGGGGGGGAGACAGAGAGCAGGACGGTCAACGTCAAAAATCCCCGCTGTTTTTTTTCTATTCTTTCATTTAAAAGTGGTTCGATGCTGTTATTAGAAGTAAACATCAGACTTCACTGAGGATGCTACTAGGTAGATTTCCCCAGTTGTTGTGTTAAGATAAGCAATGTGTATTTTTCTGTGGTGTTTTCCATCATCATGGTACGGAGCGCTAACACCGCGGGTCAATGAGGATAGACCGCGGGCTCTGAAGAAACACAAGTCGCAAGGGGGTGACGTCGTGGACCGTACCATTTAACTCTGGTACCCAAAGGGAAGGGTGCCAAAAAATGGAACAATTGGGGCTGGATATTTGGTTCTATTCTATTCTATTCTATTCTATTCTATTCTATTCTATTCTATTCTATTCTATTCTATAATCAAAACACAAATCAAATATGAACCAAGCCAAAGCGTTTCCACTCGGTGTTAACTTTCTCAACAAATGCATTTGAAAAGTTATTCCTGCACTGATTTGCCAGCGTCCTACACACCCCAAACTTTACTGCATTACTGCTTGTTAGCATCTATTGTAGATTTAATTACAGTAATTATTCAGGAACAAGTTTGTGAGGCTTTTGTTTTGGTTTCTCTAAAGGTTAAAGTAGTTTACGTGAGAGATCAGGCTGAATTCTAGAGCTCATAGTTACACACAGAAATACACACAGTGTGTGTGTGTGTGTGTGTGTGTGTGTTTTTGTGTGTAAAGCGTGGGACTTTCCTTCACGGCGCATGTTTTGTACACAACATTTCCATCACATGGACTTGGTTCTGATTCTGATTGTCTGGCCTGGTTTGACTTGCCTTGTGTCACACGGGAACCAAACCAGCGTCCCAGACAAATCCTCCTGCCAACACGCCAGCCTCCAGAGAACTAGGCCACTAAAGCCTCACTTCCCCTCGAGCAGCAGAAAAAAAATCCCAAACAAAGTAATCAGTAAGCACCTAGTAGTCAACTTCCTTATCCGTGTTAATTATTCAAAATCCCAAAGGAGAGACCAGCCCACAGTTGTCTTCTGAGTCACTCACTCACCATAACAGCCCCTCCCTCTCTCCCCCCTCCTCCAACCTCCCCTTTCAACTTCAAACCCAGTCATTTCTGCAAGCAGCGCTTTGATTGTACCAAACACCTGTATTTTTCAAGGAGAGACTTCCTCCTGAGCCCCCGCCTCCCATCTTTGATTGTTAAACAGCAGTGGCGCCGTCATTACTGTCTGAGCGACTGAAGCCGCCCAGCTTCCCCTCCCATCTTCCACCTCTGCCTTTTAACCGGAACTTTAATTGCTCAGAGAACATTTGGATTTTTTTATTTTATCTCATTTAAAAAAGAAAACCTGCGCGTGTGCGTGTGCGTGTGTGTGTGTGTGTGTGTGTGTGTGTGTGGAGGGTTGTAAAACCTGAAATGCACCTTGCTGCACATGTCGGATTTCCCAGCAGCAATAAAAGAAGCACTTTAACCCTAAAATGTCTGAGCCTTTTTTTAATGCACAGCGTTACGTTGGTGGTCAGATGGACAGATGGACAGATGGACAGATGGACAGACACCCAGCACTTTATCTAGATCACCAGTAATCCTCCAGGAAGACAGACTGACACACACACACACCTTTTGCGGTAATACCATGGTTTATTAGCCGGCCTCCCCTGCCATCCTGTCTCCCCCTCAGATGAATTAATATCCTCTGGGCTCCTCACCAGCTGTTTCCTTCCCTTAACACCACTCATCTTCCTCCGGCCTGCCCTCCACTTCACATGGCAGGGCTTAAAGGCCTGTGAGGGTTCAGTGTGTGTGTGTGCGTGTGTGTGTGTCTGAGCATCACAACCCAAAATAAAATACTGTCAATTTTCCATGTTGCGACTTTACACACAAAGATGTTTTCTGTCGCCGTGAAAACATCTTTCAGTGCCGACGGATCTACGTGATGTTGTGATTGCAACAGTAGAGTTTAGATTTAGTTTAGTTTAGAGAGGTTCTGATGTTTCTGTATTCAGGATTTAGTAAAAAAACTGTTGTAAAGCTATAGTGCATAACTTTTACATGTTAAATGAATGAAATCAATGTGTAATCGTATATAATATTCTCTGGATCTGCATTCACACGGTGGGAAATCTTAATTCTGCTTATGTTTTTAAACTGATGTTTAATATCAAACAAGATGAATGTTTTTGGGGAAAACAAAAGGCAAATCCAAAGTTTTTTTAACTTGATTCAAATATCATTCAGCTCAACATTATTGGATGTATTGGTGTTTTTTCCACTCGTCTGTAACGTTTCACTCTGCCTGTGCTTGTTACTGTGTGTGTGTGTGTGTGTGTGTGTACTGTACATGTGTCCATGGTCTGTCTTGGGTGTGTCTGTCTTTGGCTCAGGTGGGTGTTTACTTCTCTGGGTGTTTTTACTGCTTGTGTGTGAGGGCAGACAGGATGTGCGATGCTTGTCAGCACACTCTGAGAGATGAAAGGACAGAGAGGGTGTGGAAGTCGCCAAGTGCTGTTCAGGTAACAGGTTGTCTTCTCTGAAATGCCATCAGCACGAGGGAAACACCACTCACCACCAATAACTCAGCACCTTCCACAGATGTGAGCACATGTGAGCACCAGCAGAGTCCAGGTGGTGCGTCAGTGCGACCTGTTATTAAACGACTTCCATAAATCTGATTGCATCACTGTAACATGACGGACGCACATTTAAGAATGCAGCCTCCTGACATGCATAATAATGAGCACCAGTCGCTGCTGTCGTGAGACGATGGGAATGTTGTCGCTCGCTGCAATGCGGTTTGGCAGGTTAACAACCTACGGCCATCACCATCGATGTCAACCTATTTTTAGCTTAACTGATTAGTGTGGTGACGCCATGTCAACAAGTTTCAGATCAGCTCATTAAATTTCCTTTGCGCAGTTTGACCCAAATGAACATTCTTGATGGAACAAGGCTGGGTTTAAATATCAACACTGGCATTTATTTGTCTTTCATTAGATAAAAAACATCCAGGGGCTAACGTTTGGTCTGTTAGCCTCGTCTTACAATAATGCAGTCATTTCATCCATCTAATAATGAACAGCTGTCGATGAGGGTCATTATTCTGTTCATCTGTCATGAACAGAAAAGATGTCACTTTATCTTTGTTCTAGTGTGGACACACTGTGTCAAAAATGCATGAAGTGGAAGTGGAAAGAAGCACCAGAATGGGCACAAATACTCCTTGGGGATAGTTCTTTTGTTAAAACCCATTAGCCACACAAAAATCAAGATGGCTGCCATTTTTTCCAAGATGGCCGCCAATTTAAGCTCTGAAATGCTATTTTCGGGCCAACTTTGTATAAAGTTGCCAAAAAGGTATAATCTTGATATCAAATCATACATTTTTGACTACAGAGAAGTCAGATTTATGGTACTGGAGAGGCTAAGAACCTTGTTAAGATTGTGGAGCCACAGTCTGAATGCATCATCATTAATGGCTCATACATTTTTATTCCATTACATGTCATTTTGCAGACGCGACTTACAATAAGTGCATTTAAACATTTGGGTACAAATAAGAGCTAGAAGTAAGCCAAACTATGAAGTGCTAGTCATAAGTGCGATGTATAAGTTGTTGTTTTTTTGTTTTTTTTGTCGCAGTCGTCTTAGTCAAGGTAGAGTCGGAAGAAATGGAAGATGTGGAGGCTTTCTGCCGTCCGGATGTTGATGGGGAGCTCGTTCTACCATTTGGGAGCTAGGACAGTGACTCAGGGTCAAAATTCTAAAAAAGGCTCGGCTGACAAGATATCCCAGATATGTGCCACAAACATGATCATTGTGATCAAAGAAGATGGTGCTGTGAGCAGTCACCAGGTGGCCCCCTGCAGTCATGAGCAAGCTGACACTAGAATAGGCCAGGCAGGCAGTAGAGGAGGGTTGCCTTTGGCCAAGGCTTGGATCTGAGGTGGATTCCCAACCATGAATTCTTTTTGTCTATTGGATGGCAGAAGAGCAAAGGCATTCTCCTCTTCCATGATGTTGTGTCAGCCTTCCGTGGTAAAGGCAGAAGGCTGCATGGCAAACGTGGGATGTTTGTACTGAGGTTTCTGATGCTTTCAGCAAACTCAGCCCTTGTGGTCATGATGTATGACAGATCCAGGACAGCTGATGGTGTTGATGATGCAAGGTTAGACATGTTTGCTGGGAAGCAGAGGCCATAAGAAGCCATCCCTCCAACTCAAGCTGCTCTACTCCAACATGTATCAGGCAGGTTGCATATGGGGTCAATCATTAGTTTGTCAACCAGAAACACAAAGTCCTACTCGCTGGGGATGGACCAAGAAAGTTGATCTATGTTAGTTAGAGCAGGGTTTAGGTGATTCTATATTCTAACACAACTGTTGATTGGAAAATGTTAATGTTTATTCACATTATAGACCTTTGATTGTTTGATGTATGCCATGCTGTACAAATGATATGTACAGTAGTAAGCAAAGGATTCAGCTCCTCATGAGCAAATAAATTGACCATTTTTGTACTTTTGTAATAGACGTTTTGCTGGAATAATGCTGTGTTTTTGCATATTTTATACATTATTTTAAAGAGTAAATGGCAGGAAGAGATATAAAAAGGATTTCTGATTTATAAATTAGAAATTTTACCAAAATCACTGAAATTGGCCGAGGAAATAACATTGTGATGTGAAAGACGGTTGGAAATGGCAGCCGTCTTTAAAAATGTCCGCCATTTTGAAATGTACGTGGCTAATGGGATTTTTCAGAAGAATGACCCAAGAGGTACGTTCAGTCAAATTTTGATGCTTCTTTCCAGATGTGAACAATTTTTTTGCTCATCTGCTCAACTATTAGTCTTAGTTGGACTAACATACCTGGATAACACGATTCATAGTCCAATTACCCCTGCATGTATATGCTTAGTCAGACTGGAGTCGCACTGGAGCCGGACTGGAGCCGGACTGGAGTCGGACTTGGCGTTGTGTGCATGCACCCATAAACTGCAGGAAATCATACGGTGGCGTCTCTCCTTGGACAACATGGCAACCACAAGAGCCATGCTCAATCTAATCTGATTAACATGCAGACTCACCATTCACTCTTTGTAGGAAACAGTGATTCAGTACGCACTAGCTTATAGAGAGATACAGCGCCACCTACAGAAGTCACATGTACATGGATCATAAGTCGATTTTGTCCTCCACACTCGGCAAGTTGTCTGATTACCTGTCATATGGCGTATTTCCACCGGCTCTACTCGCCTCGCCACGGCGCGGTTTAAGTAGCGTTTCCACTAGCACAGTCGACCTGGTACCAGGACCTGGTACCAGGTCGACTGGTAGCGCCGGTGGAAACGCGTCATAAGTTAGTCAGACTACGGCACGGTTCACATCTACGTACTCACTGAGAAACACGTCAGAGTGGCGTGGATTACATTGTGTGAGTCTGAATGGAACATAAATGTGTTTATGTTTGGAAGTGATGTACTACAGCTTTAAATAAAGGACGATGGTGATGATGATGATGATGATGATTTCAGAGCATCAGGTGGTGTTGTGTACGCACACAGACAGACAGCAGGGACACAGACAGGTGTGGACTCAGTCAGTGAGACAGTGAGCTGTACTGTGGTCAGACGAGACGAGACCTTTAAATACAGACCTCTGGATTTCTCTGTCACGTGACCCTGGATCTGCTCCCTGGCGGCTGTCCTCTCACTGTGGACATAAACAAGGTAAACACACACACACACACACACACACACACACTGTGTAGCTCTACTTTAATCCTTCATAACTTCAAACCATCGACTCAGCGCGCAGTAAAAGGCGGAGTGACACGAAGAGCCTCTTCGGAAGAGGCGTCGTCTCTGCTCCGGAAACAAACGAGCAGTGACGGCGGCTGCTTCCCGCTCACTGAGGCCTCGTGAGCTCGGAGTGTCGAGCAAAAGCCGCAGTTTTTACGTTATTTTCCGATTAAAAGCGATTAATGAGAGGAGAACAATAATCGAGGAGAGCGTGGCAGTGAGATTAGTGAAGATTACAGTCAGTAAAGTGTCCTGCACAACAACACTGTGTCCTCTAATCCCTGTGACGGGGACCAACAGAGCAGAGAACCGGCTGAAGGAGGAAGCTGCTGCTGTACACTCAAACACTAACACAATCACAGTTTATTCAGAATAAACATGACGTAAGTCAGTGGTTAAAGTCATGGTTTGACTTCTTTGATCAAGTTACACGTTTATACAGTCAATGATAGTCAATGAAGTCTGTTTAACACAACCTGGGGACAACTGTGAGTCTCTCTCTGTGTGTGTGTGAGAGGGTTAACTCTGTGTGTTGTAGTTGTGAGTCTGTGTGTGTGTGAGGGTTAACAGTCTGTGTGTTGTGAGTCTGTGTGTGTGTGAGGGTTAACAGTGTGTGTTGTGAATCTGTGTGTGTGTGTGTGTGTGTGTGAGGGTTAACGGTGTGTTGTAGTTGTGAGTCTGTGTGTGTGTGAGGGTTAACAGTGTGTGTTGTGAGTCTGTGTGTGTGTGAGGGTTAACAGTGTGTGTTGTGAGTCTGTGTGTGTGTGAGGGTTAACAGTGTGTGTGTGTGTGAGAGAGAGAGGGTTAACTCTGTGTGTGTTGTAGTTGTGAGTCTGTGTGTGAGTGAGGGTTAACAGTGTGTGTTGTAGTTGTGAGTCTGTGTGTGTGTGAGGGTTAACAGTGTGTGTTGTAGTTGTGAGTCTGTGTGTGTGTGAGGGTTAACAGTGTGTGTTGTAGTTGTGAGTCTGTGTGTGTGTGTGAGAGGGTTAACTCTGTGTGTTGTAGTTGTGAGTCTGTGTGTGAGTGAGGGTTAACAGTGTGTGTTGTAGTTGTGAGTCTGTGTGTGTTTTTTAAAGGACAGTATCTGTGGTCATGTTTGTGCAAAGTTGACTTCTTTATTGACTGATCTTGGTCAGAATGTCTGTGTTTGTTTCTGATTCTCAAGAACAGTCAAAGTTCTGATCTGTGACAGTTTTGCGTACTTTAAATCCACAGAGATGGAGTAATCAACAATATCCTTACAATTTAAAGAAGTATGGAGTTTTCATCATTCCAGACCCTGCAGTGCTTGCTTACACATTGAAAACTAAACTAGATATTGAAGTTAATTAGTATTGGAGTCACAAGTTAGCATTTAGATTTTCAGCAGTTAAGGTTAAGGGGAAACTTAAGGGAAAAGTAACTTGGCTTTCTATCATTTTGAACCTGTCTGGTCATTTTTCCATTTTCCGCCCACAGAACTTCCATTTACCGTTTATTTTCTCTGTTTTCCGGACCATTCTCTCTACTCTACGTTTCTGACATATCTTGCCATGCCACAATCAAAGTCAGTCTGCTTCTCTGAACTCCAGCAGCTCGTCTTGACCATGTTCAGTTTCTGTCATGTGATTGGCTGATTACATGTTTGTTTAGAAGCAGGTGAACAGGGAAACCTAATAAAACAGGGTTACCTCTTAAATCTTTAAGGACAGCTGTTGTCATATTTCTGATAGACTAGATTACTATCAGCTGTGTACCATTAGTCTAATGACTTGTTATTGTCCGCCACAAACCTCAGAGATGTTTTGTTTGTCATAGGATGGCAGAGCCTCCCATGTCATGTGACTGCTTTGTTTCTCTGCCCCCTGGTTGTCGTGACGACCATGTGATTTTTGGGAAGAACTCTGACCGTCCTCGGGATGAGGTGCAGGAAGTGGCCTACTACCCTGCAGCAGCTCACGCTGCAGGCTCCATGCTGCAGGTAACCTGCACCAGGCAAAGTTAACACTGCAACACACACAATAGTATTTTTACTGGGCATGAAATAAGTAGTCACAGCCAATGATGAGACTGTATGTTGCTGCAGATGTGGACTCCTCCTCCACTCAGCATTTGTTTCTGCCAGTAAACATCAGAGCTTCAGTCATGTGTTTGCTGACAGTGTTGATGCATGTCCAGTCTGAAATGATTCCACAGAGACTGTGCATGTGTAAACAGAGCTTCTTGTTAATAATTGAGGGAAAGCCTTTTGTTCAGGCTCTTATTCTGTCACATTAATCTTTAAGCTCACTGTGCTTCACATGATCTGTGGGTATAATAAAAAAAAATTGGTTTCTTCAATGAAATTTATAGATAGTGAACATATGGAGATATGATGAATTTGATCATTTTCATCCACATATCGTCTCTCTTTGGCTCCTTGTTCCTGCTCTGTGATATTTTCTTGTACCTGCAGTGCACATACATGGAGATTGGTCAGGTGGAACAGACTCACGCCGTCATCCTCAGTAAACCTGCATGGATGTGGGGCGCAGAGATGGGAGCCAATGACCAGGGAGTCTGCATCGGGAACGAGGCGGTGTGGACGCGAGAGCCTGTCGCCTCTGGAGACGCTCTGCTGGGGATGGACCTGGTCAGGTGAGCTCCACGACTCTGTCACCAACAACTATCAGGCTCATGAAGTGGGGTCCACAATGTCATGGGATCTTTGATTTTGTTGACATTATGTAGCCCTGTCTATCTAGATAGATGTATTCTGCATAGATGCATTTTATATATTGTTTGAATATTGCTTTAGTATAATTGTGTGTCTCTGTCACTTACATACAGCACAGTGTCCTCCTGTAGCATTAGGACAGTGAGGCCTTCCTTTATTTTTGCCATAGACTGAAAACATTTCAGTTTTTACATCAACATAGAAGATAACACTTTTGTTTGGACCCACACATTTTTCATGTGAGCAAAAGTATTGGAACATGTGACTGACAGGTGTGTCATATTACATGGTTTATTCAAACAATAAATATCCCTGAATGTCTACACTAAGTTTTTCATGTGCTGAGTGCATTTAGAAGTGGAAGCAACATGAAAACCAGAGAGCTGTCTGTGGATGAACCACAAGAGAGAAGAAATCAATCACAGCCGTGGCACAAACATTAGCCACAGCCAGTACAAGCATTTGGAACGTCCTGAAGAAGAAAGCAACCCCTGGTGTCCAACAGGTAGACCGAGAAAACATCAGGAACTTTGTGAGAGCTGTAAACAAAGAGCCTAAAACAACTGTTAGTGACATCAGCAGCAACCTCCAGAGGGCAGGAGTGAAGGTGTCACAGAAGACGTCATGAACTAACACACAGAGGCTGCAGCAGAACATGCTAAGCACTCATTAGCATGAAGAACACGAAGACCAAAAAGTAAAGAGACGAGTCTCAAAAAGTCTGAGACAAAGTTTTATGGACTGATGAGACACACACTCAGCCGGTGTCAACAGTGTGTGTGTGTGAACACTGGCAGCCATCTACCACTAAAATGATCAAATAACACAATATCATTGAATAAGAAGAAGAACTTGTTACTAAAGTTACTAAAGATGTATCCAAACACAAGTGCTGCCTTTCAGAGATCAGAACGTTACACTCTGAGGTTTCTCTGTTTGGCTTTTGATCGTCAGACTGGGGCTGGAGCGTGGTGACAGTGCCTGGGCAGCGCTGACTGCGATCACCGGCCTCCTGGAGCAGCACCAGCAGGGCGGACAGTGCAAGGAGGATCCGAACCCTTTCAGCTACCACAGCACTTTTCTTCTGGTGGACCGTAACGAGGCCTGGGTCTTAGAGACAGCAGGGAAGCTGTGGGTGGCACAGAAGGTCACAGGTGAGCACAGAGGGTGAAATATGACTCTGTGGGAGCTGAACTGTTCATATTCTTAATATTATATATATTAATCCTAAACGTCTGTTTGTTTAACTTACAACCCGTTGCTTAAAGGTGCAATATGCAATACTCGAGCATCACTAATAAAAAAGTTGTAAAGGAACTTATGGCGTTTTTCCACCGGCTCGCCCCGCCCTGCCCCGCCCCGCCTTGCCTTGCCCCGCCTTGGTATTGTGAGATACCATGTGATTCCCAAGGATTGTGTATCTCTTTCTTTGAAGCCTTTTGTAGCCAAAGAATGAACTTTGTTTGGAAGTGAACCTGGAGCTTCAGATTGGCGCATTTACTTTTTCTAATTGAACATATTTGTATTATTGTATTAATCCCTTCTCTGCATTTTAACTCATCCTCTACTAGAAACCTTCCTGGGGATTGGGTAACTTGTTCAAGGGTACCCCATCCCTTTTCACCGGGTGGGAACCTAAACCAGCAACCCTCCGGTTACAAGCCAAGTTCCCTTTACACTTGGCCATAGGCTGCCCCCTAGTAACGTGGCTTGTTCCCACCTGTTTATCTCAGGGTTGCATTCAAGCAGAAGTGGAAGTGGACGCCCTGAACTCTGAGCTCTCAGAAAACGCAGTAGTAGTGAATATGATGGTGGTGGAGTGTTTGAATGTGAGGTCGACCAATACGGGTTAGTGCGGTTAGGCCGATTAAAGATTTGATCTCTGTTTAATGGGACCAAATAATACAAACATTGTTGAACAACACTAAAGATTAAATGAACAGTTCATCATCATTTTTTTAGGTTTTAGTGACCTAATAACAGTTTTCAAGTTTCTGAGAAGAAAAATGGATTTAAAAAAATGATAAATAATAATCAGCTTATGCCAACAGATAACAACAAACCGAAAGAGACTGATCACACCTTGAGTTACAGAGTTGCAACAGTTGTTTCGTAATATATACGTTAGACATTAAATACATGACTTGTGAATTTATGTTTGATGTTTTTGTTTTTGCAAACTCGGGTTGTTCATATGCTAATAGCTTCCTGCTCCTTTCAGAGGGCGTGAAAAACATCTCTAACCAACTGACCATTGGCACTGAGATCTCTGCAGAGCATCCAGATGTTCGGCGTGTGGCCCAGCGTGAGGGCTGGTGGGACGGCGAGACAGAGTTTAACTTCTCTCAGGTGTTCAGCCTCCAGGACCCTCCAGCGAGGATGGAGCTGGCCAAGAAACGTTATAAGGGAGGCACAGAGCTGATGCAACAACATGAAGGTGAGGGTGGTGGTTTCCCAGCATGCCTTTGGACCTACAGTCAATCAGGGTGAAAATAGGCCGGTTTGGTAAAAGATGATCAAAAACATCTTTCACTTTGTTGGTCTCAGGCTCGGTGACAGCTGAAGTGATGATGTCTATTCTGAGGGACAAGCCCAGTGGCATCTGCATGGACTCTGGAGGTTTCTGCACCACAGGCAGCATGGTGTCTGTCTTGCCCAGAGACTGCAGCCGGCCCTGCATCCACTTCTTCACTGCCACCCCAGACCCATCCAGGTTTGTCCCTGAATAAACTCCATTTGACTTCAGTCCAGATTATATTAACCTGATACTGAGAAAGCACTTTCTTAACAACACCACTGTAATACCTGTTAGGTTTTTTCTTTTGTTCTCAGAACAGTCTCAGATACCCTTCACAGGGATTCCATACGATCCTGGGAACATTCCTCTGAGATTCTGTACATTGTTGATGTAATTAGCATGGTTGTGTCAGCTGCACGTCCATGTTGCTGCTCTGATCTACCACATCCACAGGATTCACATGGGTTGTCTGCAGTCATTGACGTTCATGAGTCCATTCATCAGTTAAAGACTAAAGACTTGTCTCAGAACAGGGAAACATGTCACTTACCACCTTGCAAATGTGAATGATTAAAATGTTGCTAAGTCTTTACTAAGTAATGTTGTAATCCTGCTTTAGTGGGGACCAAAGCAGCTGAACGTTGCTGTTCCTCAGTGTTGTAAATGCTCTGGTATCAAATCGCTTGTTTTACAAACATGTAGAGAAGCAACGATTCTGTGGCAGTTGAAGGTTTAAGGACGCACGGACGACACTCCTGCTCTCTGTCTCCCTCCCTCCCTCTCTCAGTGGTACTGCAGCCTCACAGCAGGAGTCTGCTCTTCTTTCTCTTCTTTCTCTTCTTCATTTTCTCATCTTTGAACTGTTTTAATGAAATGGCAGAGCTTTTTATTAAAAGCTTCTTTTCTACTTTTCTTTACGTCATGCAGTCAATTTAGAAAATGATTTGGATTATTTTTGATTAAATAAACAAAATACAAGGCTGTTGGAAGTGGCCACAGCTTGTAATGTTTTGAAGCTGACACTTGCGTATAATATGATGAAGGTGAAACTTTAATATTCTGTCCCACTTCATCTTTGCTTTTCTCACATTCTGGGTCTGAATTTCTTCGTCTGCCTTTCTCTCTTTCCTCTTCTTTTCCCTGTTAACCTGCCCCGCCTGCACACATTAGGTCTATATTCAAGCCTTTTATCTTCTCGGACTGTTCCACTCCAGTGTTGAGGGTGGTCTCCCCACAGTTTGGCCCTGATGACCCTATCTGGGAGGAGCCTCGCTTTCAGAGCCAGGTGGATCGCAGACATGACCTGTACAAGGCTCACCAGGAGGCGCTGAACAACATGGAGACCAACCCTGTGGGTACCAATTCAAAATACAGTGATCGTGACAGTGATTGTGATTGTTCAGTGCAGATCCTGTAAGACCTGGAACTTCAATTACATTCAAAGAAAAAAAAAAGTACAGATTCAATGTGAAAAAGCAGGATTGTTACAAGGCTTGTTCAAGACTTTCAGCTTGTATTAATTCAGATTACTGTATTACAGAATTACAGTATTCAGATACAGTAGTACATAATAACCCAAGTAGTATTCATTGAGCAAAGATCTATGTGCAGCGCATTTTCTATCACTCATCTTTAATACCCATTCACAAACTGCCGAACCCTCAACCTTTCTACCGCGGGGTAGAAGCAGAACATTGTTCTGGGAGACCCACACTGAACTGCCCCGTGTCAGTGGTCAGAGAAGTGTAAAGATGTGGCCGTGAGGGTATCTGTGGAACAATCTCTGGTTAGAATGAGATCAAGCTCTTTGCCAGCTTTGTGAGTTGGAGGGCTCTGAACCCGCTGCAGGAGTGCATCAGCGATAGGAAGGCTGAAGAGCAGGGATTGTTCATATCACCGAGGACAGTCATGGGACAGTCATGGGACAGTCATGGGACAGTCATGCTCAGGGATGGAGGAGAGCAGGGTGTCTAGCTCATCCAGAACATCACCCAGTTGTCCTGGTGGACCATAAATGACAATCATGTAGATTTTGACCAAGATGGCAGGTACTACCATCTTGGTGACTAGTAGCAGGGTAGTAGTTGTTTGTATTTCCATTTGTTAGGCATGGAAGAATGTGCAGCCGTGGTCAAATAGTTTTCAGGTTTAATCCAGGTCTCAGTGAGAGCCGTGGGCATAGGAAGCAATGAAGTCAGTCTTGTTCACTGCTGACTGGCAGTTCCACAGACCACAGAGTTTTAAAGAGCGGAGGTTCGTATTTATCTAGCTACCCACCAACCCAGCTAGTTACCTACCTAGCTTAACTAGCTGCCTACCTATATTTCTATCTATCTAGAAATATATACAGTATATGGTAGCTGTTACATTTAAATTGTAGTAATATCTTTTACTATTATTATTATTATTATTATTATTATTGTTATTATTATTAATAATAATACTTGGTTTGTTTTTCTTAGTCGAAGATGATTTCCTTTTTAAATAAATAAAAATATGGTATCTTAAAGTCGTACGTGGTCAGAACCAGAAGACGTGACACAAATGAAACGAGTCACTTGTATAAAAATGAGTGGCTGCTGTTTTTGTTTTTCAGAGTCAGACTATGTAAAAACCCAGATTAACGTGGAGAGGAAATGGAGGCGAGTGATAGCATGTGTGTGTGTGTGTGACTCCTGTTATTACGTCCCCCACTACACACATCCTGTTGAATCAGCATCTGAGAAGTGGGATGCTGTTTCTTTTTCATACATAGTTAAAGATAGATAACATACAAGGAAAAGTGTGTTTTTCTTTTTCTAAATTTACAAGCACGACTTCACACAGTTGTCTGTGTCATATTTCTCTCATTTTTCCAGGACAAGGGCTCGTCTGTTTTGGAGACTCTGAAAGAGCTGGAGTGTCAGTGTCTGAGGGACATTTCAGCCGTGCTCAGAGGAGAGATTTCCGAGGATGAACTGGTGGATTTGTTTTACGACTGCGTGGACACAGAGTTTAAGTTCTACCAGTGAGGAGGTAGGAGGCGCCGCCAACCTCCATCACCATTGGTGATCGGTGTATGTGTGCGACAGTTAAGTTTCCTGTATAAGGAAAATCTAAAGTGGAGCTTGTGAGCAATCAAGAGTCAGATCTCAGAATCAGAATCGCAAATACTTTATTCATGTATTCATGCTTTTGTTACAGTTACTCCAATTAAGAACAGAACATAACAGAGTCACAGCCTATACTAAGATATTAACTAAGGTACAATATACTAAGAAGAATAAAAAGTATATACAATAAAATATTCATCTGTATTGGACAAGGATATTATGACACAGTTTCTGAGTTGATAAATATTTGTATTTTTGTTTAAATGAAGCCAACATTCTAGTTTATTTTAGATTTAGAGTTATTTGTATCGAGGACAGTGTATAACAGTGTCATGTCAGCAATTCAAATCTGAAGTTCAAATGACGAAGATCAGTTTAAGCCAATATGACATTCAGTGTTGGAATTGATGCAATATTAGTGAAAAGTCTCTGGTTCCCATATCAGATAATGAAATCCATGGCTGTTTATAGAAACACAATTATCAAATCACAAAGGCTGCATCTAAATTAGTATTTTTGTTAGTGCTGAAACGATTCTTCATTTATTAATTGATTAGTTGACTACGAAATCAATTTTTTAAAGTTTTTTAAAGTTTTTTAAAGTTAAATTAACTAAGTTGGTGTATTTAAAAAAGTTGAATATGTGCTGGTTTCTTAAAATGAACATGTATTAATATTTTGTTTATTAACTGTTAACTTATTTTTTGGGGTACTTGCATGAGATGTGTATATAATGATAAAGAAGGGGGTCGATTATTAACAACCATTGATTTATGGACATGGACTTGTTTTTATTCTTAAGTTTTTTGTGTGTGTGTTATTTTCTGCCTGTCATTTGTCTTTCTTTTATATCATTCAATCATTTTTTCATTCTCTGGCTTCAGCCTTTTGTCCTCTCTGATTCTCTCTGTGTGTCTTTCCCCTTTATAACAAGTGCTGTGTTCACTCTTGCAGCGCCCTCCGGTGGACTTGCCTTGCGGCTGCAGGACTGTGTTCCTTCTCCCTGTGTGGCCCTCGCTCACTCACTCACTCACTCACTCACTCACTCATCACACATGCCTGACACACAGACTCAGTGTTTTGGCCCTCATTATAGTGACGTATAGACTGCACAGGCGCTGATGCAGAGCTGTAATGAAAGTATGGAATTTGTTTAATATTCTCTGTTGTTGCAGCTGGGTTGACATTTATTGGCTCCTTGTAGGGAATAACAAACTATTATAGATAATGTACTGTTAGTGTTGTCAGCTTTTTGACCACCGTGATGAGATAAGAGAAGATATGAGATCAAAGCAAAATATATGTGTAAAGAAAAATAAAACGAGATGTTAAAGACGATACAAACAGCTGTGATTATTCTTATTTTCTTCAATTAGAGAAGAATAATAGGCAGCTCTAGCTTTGTGTATGGCTCTTTTGTAAGCTACAAAACATCTTCAACACCATTTTCTTTTCTCTTTAAAGCCTGTTTAAGAGCGTGAGTGTCGGCGTTAAACCATGGTATTATTATCAGACAGACAGGTAGTTGTATTTTTTCTTTGTTATTGTAGTTCATCATTGTATAATTAAACGTGAGTAAATAATGATCAGTAAGGAGAGGATTTTGGGGGAAAATGTTTAACCATACGTTAAAACAAGATGGAGGCTGAGCTGGTTTACTAACGTGTTGAATAAAATCAACAGGGAATTAAATGCACAGCTGAGACTATCACGGTCAACATCTACATGAATGATGAAATCCCCGACAATTATAATTTATCTGTCTTGAGCACTAACTCGGATAATCCAGAGAACTCTGAATAAGGTGCAGGTGGACGATAAACTGTGACTATCAGAATTAGTTTGTGTTTTCCAACTAGGATGAGAAAGACTAAAGATGAATATCCAGGTTTGGGTTGGGGGTTGATTAATAATCTAGTATTAAAAATGGCTCCTCCTCCTCCTCCTCCTCCTCGGCCTGAGCTTCTGGGAATATGGGTGTTAGCATGAGTGGGTGGAGTCGACTCATTTAAACTAACATAATCTTCTTCATGTAACTAAGTTTCAGTTACACAGAATAAATCAATTTGATTGTTGGTAATTAGATCATTAATTAAAACAGATTTAAAGGAGAGTGATCTTATATTTAATAGTCCACATTTAAAAGTGGTTTTCTTGGAATCTCTTTCATTATTACTTCACCCCACGGAGTGAAATATTGTGTGTGTGTGTGTGTGTGTGTGTGTGCGCGCGCTTCCACACTTGCTTGCACTTGCCACTATGACCAAGAGAGAGCGCCAGAGGCTTGTTGCGTGAATGGGGTGAAGTTGGCATTGATTCTTATTAAATGAGAAAGTCTAACTCCTCTTCTGTTCATTATTGATTTATTCACCTCAGGTCGTGGGACAGACACAGTCTCTATGGGGTTTTTAGTTGGTGACTGCTCGAATAGAAGCCTCCTGGTCTCAGCGCGTGTATGGTTGTCCATGGTTATTTATTTAAACAGTTTGTTCCATTTAAATAGTTTTGTTCAGAATGTACCTTTTTTCTTCCTCATATTCCTCTCGCTCATATTTTCTAGGCTTATTCTCAATGATTTATTTATTGGCTAACTGGCGAACTATGCGCCCTCCGTCCAGCAGGTGGCAGCCTCTGAATCGGATGGAGGAGCAGTGAAACAGCGCGGCGGTGAGGTGGTGAGGTGGTGAGGTTGCACGGCCGCTGCCTGCAGAGTGGGAACATTTTTTTAAGGCAAATGTTTACGAACTGCACGTCGGTCTGTTGTTGTTGCTATGATTCGTACGAGTTAGCAAACGCAGTTTGGAAATGTTCTCCCAGTTTCATCTTAAAGAGAATAACGCGAAAACGGAAAAGGTAACGTAGATTTCTGCTTGTTGCCCAACGAGTGCTAACTAGCTAGTTACACTGAACACTTGTAATGAATAGTGCAGCCACAGACGTTAACTTGGTGAAAGTGTGTTGTGTCGCAGTCACCTGTCATTTATCCAAAGACACTGGTTAGCGATAAAAAACCCAAAAAAACAAGTAATATCTTTGGTATTATTTCTACAAGGCTAAGCTAACTAGCTCGCCTCTGTTTAACCGACCCTCTAGCAAACTGCTATTAACGTTAACCGGCTAATGATGACAGTCGCACGTTTAAAAGAACAATAAATAATTGTATCTCTAAATGGTGATGATTGAGTTGAATGTATTAGCTGTAGTAGCTGGAATCGCCGAGAATGTGCGCACACACATACTCGCGTTTACGTCCACTGGTCACTTTATTAGGTACACAGGACTTACACAGGAAAGACGCAGCTAAGTTTACATTGCAGCCGGGTTCAGGTCAGTTTGACATCGTATTTGCTAGAATGTTTAGTAAAATAACACACACCATGGATCTGTTCTTTGTAAATGAAGCGAGGGCGATATCGTCGATCACCTTACGTGAGGTTAGAGTGGCGCTATAGTGCAATTACAAGTGGTGCTGCAACGAATACTAAAGGAAATGTATTTTTATAATCCATTAATTAGACTGAGTGCTTTTGAAATAATTAAAATAAGTTATCTGACTCTTCAGCTTCTTAAATGTGAATATTTTCATTAAAAACCGAGCAATTTTGATCGTGAACATCATTTCCAGGTTCCACCGATCCACATTTTCTGACATTTTTTACGTACACGATTAATCAAGAACCTAAGCGACAGAGCAATCTATTTTATTAAATGCAGCCCTACTTACATTATATTCATGATTTTAATTCTGCTTTATTTGTTTTCCTGCAGCTTATATGACCTTTACTCAGTGTGTGAAGCTGCTCTGAGACGATGTACTCAAACAGGTCGGAGCACAGTCACAGGCGGCAGCACAGTGACAGGAGTTCCAGGCAGTGGGATGACAGACGTGAACCCCACAGAGATGTACCTCGGGATTCCTTTCAAAAATATGATAGAGCTGAGGGAGGAAACAGAAGCAGAGAGTACAGTGACTCGCCTCAGAGGCGATACAGTAAAGACTGGAGCAGAAAGAGCCCAGTGAGAAGACGCGGGTCTTCTCCTGAGAAGAAGAGGCGAAGGTTTGTTGATCATGATGATGATCACAAATACAGATGTGAACCTGAGGATAAAACATACAGACAATCACCAGATGGTTTTTCACACCAACCCAAGGATTTCAAACATTCATTACCACAAAAAGACCATTTCAAATACAAGAAAACCTCTCAAGACTCTAGACACAGGCATGAAGAGTTCAGCTACAGAACACAGCATGACGATCACAGACCAGCGTCTGGATATCACAAAGACAGAGATCATCGTGAAAGGAGCTGGGAGCGCTCAGAAGGGTCGACACGATCTCAAGAGAGCTCCATGAACGTAAGACACTAAATTATGACTCTTTTTAGTTTGAGACACACACTCTTAAAAGTCCCTCAAATCTTAATAGAGATTATTCTCTTCACACATTCTATTAGAAAACAGTTCAGTGTTGGGTACAAAGGTACTGTTCTCGTTGGTAACGCAAGCCTCACGCAGAGCTTTACTGTTCCAAACCAAACTATACATTTCTAGCATGGCTTGACATAACTCTACTCTGGTTTTTTCCTTTTCCATTAGTGATAGTACCTGGTACCTGTTGCTTTATTGGTACTTGCTCTGGTGAGGTTGCAAGTGAGCGATACTAAAATGTCAGGTCAACAGTCTGCCGGCCACTGATTGGTCAGAGAGCGTCGTCACTGGAAGAGTCATGAGCTCGACGTCCGACATGAGAATCAAAGCCAACAAAGCAAAACTGTAGATCAGTTAAAAAGACTTAAAAATCCTGAAAACATGCGTTAATCTCCAACAAGGAAACGTCTAAAATCTCAATATTTAACAGAGGAGTCTGGTGTATTTAGTGACGGCACTGCTGAAAGCCGGCGATCGAGACCCGTTCACTTGTATTTCAGTTCAGTGTCTGTGCTCCCGTCATGCAGGAAGTACTGAACCATTCTGTGACCAAATCTTTTGGAGGAGGGACTATGAAGTGACTGATACCAAACCCAGTAGAGTTGAGCTGAGACAAGCCGAGGCGTGCTAGAACGTGGAAAAGCGTCTTATGTGATTAAACTGCGAGCAAACTGTTTTGACGATATCTGATAATACATTTGAAAGCCAATACCAGCCGATACCGATACTGACGATGCTGTGCAACCCTATTTCACGTTAATATTCTTTATTCACGCAAGTAGGACTTGCATTCACGCTTGAGGTGGGACCAAAGCAGGCGAGCGTCATTTCTCTGCATACAAACACTGATGAACAGCAGTGTTCATGGTGTTTGGCTTCTCGAGTGGACACGCCCCCAGCGTTTCAGAGCAACTTATTGACTTTTTTTAAGTGTTTAAGTTGGTAAGGTGGATATTATGACATTGTGTTGTTTTTCTCTTCGGTATCATGTGTTTTAATAAACATATTTCACTTATCATACAGAATTTTGTCAAAGGAGGAGCGAGAGAAGACAGCCCCTCCAGACGTCACGAGGATCATCATCATCATCATCAAAGTAGTGCAAGGTTTCCATTAAATGAACCTTGTGGACAGGTGGGTGTTACAAGTGGTTTTATGTGAGTCTGCTACAAATGGTTTGGGTTTTCTTTTGGTAATACACTTCGATTGTTTGAGAAAACACAGCAGCACGTTTCCAAACTAAACATGTTTGACATGAATCACAGCCTTTCTTTATTTTAAAAAGAAACAAATGTTGAGATTCTCAACAGGCCAAAAACTGCTGCATCACAGATGGATTTTAAAACCTGTTCCACTCCAATCACCATGAACATGAGGGACACGTCAGTCGCTCGTACGCCACACCGATATTTTTCTGCACAACTTTAAATATACCACTTATACATTTGACAGAGTTCTCTTGTCTGCAGTGTCTCTAAAGGCTTCATCAAATCTGATTAGATCAAGATCCACAATACCTTCAAATTAAGCATCTTTTACTGGGTGGTTTTACTTGATGATTCACAGAATTGTCTGAAATGCAAGCCAGGCTTTTAAAACTCTACAGTAGTCTTTCTCTTAGGACAGACCCAGGTGTGAATCCATCACTAAATGAATCGTCAAGAGTTTTGATTCATTTTGGTTCGTGGATCGTCAGTTCGAGGTTTGGGAAACGCCGATTTTCGGACGTTTTATGGCCCAAACGAGTCCTCGATTAATCAAGGAAATGACCGACAGATGTAGTCTGTATAGGCACTTGTATCAGATCAATAGGTCTGAGCTCAGAGTTATGGATGTGCCAGTTTCTCTGCAGGTTGTTTAGTTGAAGCAGATCCTCTGCAGATAATAACTCTGTAAACTGGTTTCTTCGGTGTGTTTCTCATCAGTCGTTTGAGCGTGACCTCATCAACCAAACTCCCACTCTTCCTGAGCAGAAGTCCAATGAGGGATTTCAACGTTTCCTCAACGTGCTCAACAAGGGCGTGAACGTCGCCATGCTCACCAAGATCGTCACTCGTCCGTCTCCAGAAGCCAACAATCCACCGCACTCCCCTGGTTCTTTCACGGACACGGTGCAACATCTGTGGTCTCCTGATTCTGATGAGAAGCAACAAGGAAGCCACCAAAACAACGGCCAGTGGAGTGAGAGCGAAGGACCCCGGCGACCTCACTGTGAGACCAAGACCTTCAGCCCAGTGGGACGTTCTCTGTCTGATGACACGTCACTGCAAAGGAGTGACGGAGGACAAAGCCACCATGGTTCGAACAGCAGATTCAAGTCTCCATCCGTGGTGGCGAATAAAACAATAACGCCTGAAGATGAGCACAAGCACAAGCAAATTCAAGATGTTCTACAGGCCATTGGCTTGGATCTGGGTTCTGAGGAACTGGGCCAAATGTCCCATCGAATCCAGGAGCGGTTATACGGAAAGAAGGATGTTGACCTGGCTCGCTGTCGAGGCAAAAGTAGAGAAAGAGACACAAGGCGAGCGATTTCTCCACAATATCGAAGTAGATCGTCCTCATCAAACCCATCAAATTTCAGCTCTTTGACTGGGGACAGTTACATGAAGAAAGACTCATGTCGTGCTCAGATGGATGGAACAGAGGTGCGTCCCATTCAGGTGCTTAAGACTGTTGAATATGTCCAGAATAATAGCAGTAATTCTCTTCAGGACAGTGATAAATGTGAAACCACTGCTACATTTCAGACATTTTCTCATGATAACACCTACAGTGTTTCAGAGCCGCCGCCTCCTCTTCCTCCTCCTCCTCCCCCTCCCACAGTGCCGCTGACGTACTCTCCAGTGAACTATTCACCTCTGCCATACTCACCTCTCCTGCCACCTCTGCCTCCGAACTTACCCCACGTCAGACCCAGTGTTTTCTTGCCTCCCTACCTCCCTTTCCCCCCTGTCCCACCTGTGAACTTCTTCCCTCCAACAAACCACTTACTCCCACAACACATTATCAATCCTCAGTCAAACTTTCTAAACCGGCCACAAATGAACCAACATCAGCCACTGAACAATGCACAGAAATCCAAACCACAGCCCAGGCCGAGGTGTTTGCAGGTCATCCAAACAAAACAACCTGGATAATGAATATGTGGGGAGATATGGGCGGGACATCTGACCAGAGACACTCAGCAACAACAAATCACACATCAAGTAATGTTGACAATGATCCATGACGACTGTCCATCACTCAGTCTGTGTTTTTCAGCCACGGCACAATGTCACACACACACACACTAAACCCACACACACACTAAACCCACAGTGACCCTAACTCTTTTTGATTCATTGCATTATTTATAGCTAGTCATTAATGATGAGATACGGTTTTGTTGTAATCATGTTTGTTTGCAGATGTCTGTTTTTTGAGGATACTCCCTTCATGTGAAATTGACCATGTATAGTAAACAACATGTGTTTTTACACCAACTGTTGCTGTGTAAATATCTGACGAGTGTAATAAATACAATGATTCTGAAGTAAATGGTGAGTAGACGTTTAATTGCACAAAAGCAAGTGGTGCAGTGTGGGGTTGTCAAGTGAATAACGTACAATAAAATGCAAATTACACCTGAGAAATACTGTCCATCCCTGGATGGAGTCATGAACCACTGAAAAAAGTGACAAAAGTTGTGATATTATGACTTAGTTCTCATAATTTTATGACTTTATTCTTGAAAGCTTTCTTTTTTCTTCAGTATGATCTTAATGCTCCATTGTACAAACATTTGTCAGAAATGCGTTCATTTGGGTAAGAAATGCCCACGTTTGTCTAAGTCTCTGTCTACTTCATGGATGAGATTGATTTCATTAATGAAAACATTAGTGCCACAGTTAATGTTGTCATAGTTAACTGTCAACCGCTCCCAACAGTGGCAACAGTTGTCTCCAGTGTGTCTCCTGATATGTCAGGAATGGTGTGAACAAAAAAGTCTACAGACGTAATCTAAACCTGAGTGGTTGGGCTGTGAGGTGTGTAACTGCAAACACAGTGAATCTTGATTACACATGACAGAGAACGTAGTCATTAAAGGTCATAAAACTGGAATCATTAAATGTCCACAACTGTCACTTAACATTGTTTCTAGAACAAATGATCAGAATCTGTTTTACAACCAAGTAGGTTTCAATTAATGAGGGAATTTCTCAAGGAAATTGACTGAAGATTTAAAAAAAAAAAAAAGCATTTGGATTAATGAAGATGAAAGCTGTTGTGTTGTAAGAATTATCAAAAAGGATTACTATGACATACTAAGTCATAATAACGAGATAAGAACCAAGTCATAATAATAAGATGGGTATCCATTATATATAATATATATTAATACTATGAGGTGGAAACGGGCTTCCATACATATCCACACTTGCTTTTAAATGTTAAAACAAGTTGCGTGGATGAACTACAATAAAAGAGATGTGGGAACTTAGTTTCCCTCCGGTTCAGCAGGGGGCGCTGCCACCGACACCGACACCTCTGTGGCGCAGTGAGCCTCCCATCTGTGCTCGTTTCCTCTGTTCTTCATAGCAAACATTTCGCTCGTCCTCATTCACGGACCTGACATGTCATATATTATGTTTTTTTCGGCCTGTGACTGTGAAATAACTTGGTTTTCCGACAAAGACCGATCTTAAAATGACGTTTCCTCTCGAGAAGCGACTGGAGAAGGGATCGTCTGATCAACCGTAGAAGGTAAACTGTCTTAGCTCTCATGCTAAGCTGCTAAAACACAGGACGCTGTCAGTGTTCTTGTTTTGTTAGTTTCAGTCTGTTCAGTGACACAAAGCTTCAAACCACAACCACCTGTGTTGTGTTAAGTTTCTTTTGAGTCACATTTGTTGGACTGAAGCGATGTTTCTCTTCGTGTATAAGTGAGTGCAATGTGTGTGTGGCTCTCTGAACTGTAGGTGTCCTTACAACGACATGATATTATACTGTGCAACATTAGCAACCGCCCTCATTTATATACATGACTTTATGATAACATTTTATTATATTAAGGGGACATTGTCCCAACATTGTTGCACAATTGTTATTTCAACCATTCTGGGTATAACTCCTTCCTATTTGTCTTTTTAACACGGACACATAGAAATCACAATCTTAGGTTTTTGGCACCTAGTATATGGAATAGAGCTGCAACCATCGATTATTTTCATAATCGATTAATCTGTCGATTATTTTCTCGATTAATCGTTTGGTCCATCAAATATCAGGAAACCTTAAAAAATGTTGATCGGTGTTTGTCAAACGTGGAAATGATGATGTTCTCAAATGTCTTGAGAAAATGATTAACTTTGAATGATTTCTTTGTTCTCCAGAGCAAAGAAATTAAGAAAATACTCACATTTAAGAAGCTTAAACAATCGGAAATCTTGTTTTAATAATGAAAAAAAGCTTTGAACCCATTAATCGATTATCAAAACAGTTGTCAATTAATTTAGTAATCGATTAGTAATTGATTAATCGATTAATTGAGTGGAATCGTAAAATTCTGAAAATGCCGTCATTAATGTCTTTCCACACTCTCTCTTTTCAGAAAGTTTACACGTTGAAACTGTTCGTGGCTGAACAATGAATCCACTGGAGTGGGAAGATGTTTTGCAAAGACTCGGGAGACATCTGGACCAAAACAACAGCGAAGTTAACAACAACATGGAAAAGGCTTTAAGAACTAATCACGAATACATGAGCTACGCTGTCGATGCAGCACACAGCAGCACGGAGGTGGACATGGAGTGGGAGGAACTCAGTCCCAACATCCACAACTTTGACAGCGGGGAATCAGAAGTGGAGAACCCAGATGGAGAACCACTTCACGTGGAAGAAGATTTACTTGACTTGGAGTTGGCAAGGAAACAGAGAGAGCTCAGAGAAATCGAGCAGCAAATACTGTTCAAGAAAGCTGCCATTGCTTTGAAAACAGTCGCCCCGGGCATTTCCTGTAAGGGACAGTCGGCTGCATGCAATGGTGAAACTCTACAAGACAGAGTTACTTTGATTCTGCAGGAGCGAAATTCACACGGAAATCTGCCAAAGGTGAGTAGTAGGTGGCAGTTAAACAAGTGAAAAACTGTACTTGATGATTAACATATTGTATGATTGCTTCCTGTCGTTCAGCTCTGTTCACCCAAACGGACAACAAACTCGTTCCTGCTTGAAGATCATCCACTGAAGCTGAGGGTGAAGGCACTGATGAAGCAGAGATGTTGTGACCCCCGTGTTTTACCTGTAAAAACACAGGTTTGTTGTTTTTCTGAACCCATTCCTTTTGTTTACAGCATTTTAATAATAGTGTATTCATTCTTTGCCGTTGATAGTCAGTGTGAGAGAGTCATGTGAGAGAGTCATGTGAGAGAGTCGGCGTGAGAGAGTCGGCGTGAGAGAGTCTGCGTGAGATAGTCGGCGTGAGAGAGTCATGTGAGATAGTCGGCGTGAGAGAGTCATGTGAGAGAGTCAGTGTGAGAGTCTGTGTGAGAGAGTCTGTGTGAGAGAGTCTGTGTGAGAGAGTCTGTGTGTGCGAGTCTGTTTGAGAGAGTCAGTGTGAGAGAGTCTGTGTGTGAGAGAGTCTGTGTGAGAGAGTCATGTGAGAGAGTCGGCGTGAGAGAGTCGGCGTGAGAGAGTCATGTGAGAGAGTCGGCGTGAGAGAGTCGGCGTGAGAGAGTCATGTGAGAGAGTCATGTGAGAGAGTCGGCGTGAGAGAGTCGGCGTGAGATAGTCGGCGTGAGAGAGTCATGTGAGATAGTCGGCGTGAGAGAGTCATGTGAGATAGTCGGCGTGAGAGAGTCTGTGTGAGAGAGTCTGTGTGAGAGAGTCAGTGTGAGAGAGTCTGTGTGAGAGAGTCAGTGTGAGAGAGTCAGCGTGAGAGAGTCTGTGTGAGAGAGTCTGTGTGAGAGAGTCTGTGTGAGAGAGTCAGTGTGAGAGAGTCTGTGTGAGAGTCAGTGTGAGAGAGTCAGTGTGAGAGAGTCAGTGTGAGAGAGTCTGTGTGTGAGAGTCAGTGTGAGAGAGTCAGTGTGAGAGAGTCTGTGTGAGAGAGTCTGTGTGAGAGTCAGTGTGAGAGAGTCAGTGTGTGAGAGTCAGTGTGAGAGAGTCCGTGTGTGAGAGTCAGTGTGAGAGAGTCTGTGTGTGAGAGTCAGTGTGAGAGAGTCTGTGCGTGAGAGTCAGTGTGAGAGAGTCAGTGTGAGAGAGTCAGTGTGAGAGAGTCTGTGTGTGAGAGTCAGTGTGAGAGAGTCTGTGAGAGAGTCTGTGTGTGAGAGTCAGTGTGAGAGAGTCAGTGTGAGAGAGTCAGTGTGAGAGTCAGTGTGAGAGAGTCAGCGTGAGAGAGTCTGTGTGAGAGAGTCTGTGTGAGAGAGTCTGTGTGAGAGTCTGTGTGTGAGAGTCAGCGTGAGAGAGTCTGTGTGAGAGAGTCTGTGTGAGAGAGTCTGTGTGAGAGAGCTTCACTCGTACAGACACACGTCTGTGAAGGCTCTCTTTCATCTTCAGTAGAGAACCCTGGACTTGCTTGAGTTAGACTGAGGTCATGTGAGGGCAGAGTGTAAACTGATCACTCTCAACAATAAAACTCCTACAAAACAGTTACAGCCCGTTACAGTGGATAAGGCATCACCAGTCAGATCTGAGTAAGAACAAGGTTTGAGGACCTTGTCTAAAAATAATGATTAAAAACATGTTTATGTTTTTAATCATTATTTTAAGGCAAAGCGTTATCTAGACTACAATCTATCCATTTTTTTACATTTGACCAACAACTCTTATTTGAAATCATTAAGTCCTGCTTTGACTGGAAAGACACAAACTCTTCTTTTACACTCAATAAATCACCATTTTATTATTATCCAGTAAACTGATAGTTACAATGGTTTGTATGACTTTGTGTGATAAAGTTGTGTTTTGAGTTGTTTTGAGTCCGTGCTCTGACCCTTCACTTTGTGTGTGTGACCTTCTCTAGGTCCCTGACGTCACACCTCCTCCTGCTCTTGCTCCTCCTCCTGCTCCTCCTTCTCCCAGACAAAATGTTATTTCACCAGCTCAGGAGGAGAGCAGTGACAACATTGGTTTCCAGCGTTTCCTCAGTGTCCTCAACAAAGGAGTGGACATGGACTTTCTCAGCAGGATCGTCAACGATGACAGTGAGGAACTCGCTGTCGGCGAGGATCTCCTGATGGTTCGCGCCCCTGCTGTGGAGGCTGAGAGTCGGCCTTCACGCAGCGCAGCCTCCCTAACGGACTCCCTGTGTGGTGATGAGGTGAAGAAGAAGAACGACAGAAGAGATGACTCTTTAGGATCTAACAGTCCATCCAAGTCTCCCCCAGCAGTGAAAAAGAAGAAGACAGAAGAAGAAATGCCAAAGGCGGCTGTGCAGCAAGAACAGCTGCAGAACATTCTTAAAACGCTGGGGTTAAACCTGGAAGTAGAAGAGCTGAACAAACTGACCGACAGGACTCAGGAGAGGCTGTATGGAAAGAAGAAGGAACATGTGGAGGTTTCTGCTGTGAGGCAGGAGCGGGAGAGTCGTCGCTCCAACAGACTTCACAGAAGCTCCTCGTCTGAATCATCATCATCGTCGTCGTCGTCCTCCTCTAGTTCCACCTCTCGGAGCTTCAGCCCGTCTCGTCAATCGTCTCACAGCAGAGACACAAAACCAAGGCGAGTGTCTGAATACAGCAGCCATGACAGTGAAGCACCTCTGACGCAGGAGAGAAGAGACCCCACAGAAATCTCTGCTTATCAATATTCACAAGAACAGACGCAGTCCCACCCGCCTGCGTTCCCTACGTTTACACATTACAGTTTGCCTCAGTACTCCGAGTACACGGCCAACGACAGCGACGCTTCAACTTCGTACTCGCCGTACACACGAGCCGCCGTTCCTCCCGCCAAGTATCCTTATCCTCCCATCACGGAACACTACTTCCCTCGTCGCAGTTTGTTTGAGGACATTAACCTGCTTGTGAATCCAGACTTGTCCACCAGTGAAGGCCAGAGTGGATCTAACCAACGCTGCCTGCGGGTCATCAAACCCAACCAGGCCGCCCGTCAGCCGTATCTGAAAGAGCTCACCAAAAAGAAGCGGAAGTCAAACTACATTAGGAAGTGTCGGAAATGGTTTCACAAGTTAAGGGAGAGAAAGAAGAGAGGAAGACAGAAGTGCTTGAATCCCCTACAACACACTAGGTTTGCTGTGCAGACGATGCAGACGATGCAGACGCTGCAGACGATGCAGACGATGCAGACGCTGCAGGCGTCACAGGGAGACGGAGCTGATCTACAACCTCAGCCCAAAGAGGAAAAAAGGCCGCGGACGGAGGAGGAAATCAAGATGAACCTGAGGAGAAAGGTGAGGCTGACAAGCTTCCTCATCCAGCATCTCATTTCTAGGACGGTAACTAACAAATCTATTGGTTTTTAATTATGGGATGTCAACAGAGTCTGCACAATATCATAGCTCATGATTTCTGAAAATATACTATATACTACTAATATACTACTCTGTGCATGTCCTCACACAGAGACACTGAGCACAGGAGCTCAGTGTCTCTGTGCATGTCCTCGCAGTGTCTCTGTGCATGTCCTCACAGTGTCTCTGTGCATGTCCTCACCCAGAGACACTGAACACAGGAGCTCAGTGTCTCTGTGCATGTCCTCGCAGTGTCTCTGTGCATGTCCTCACAGTGTCTCTGTGCATGTCCTCACAGTGTCTCTGTGCAGGTCCTCACAGTGTCTCTGTGCATGTCCTCACCCAGAGACACTGAACACAGGAGCTCAGTGTCTCTGTGCATGTCCTCGCAGTGTCTCTGTGCATGTCCTCACAGTGTCTCTGTGCATGTCCTCACAGTGTCTCTGTGCATGTCCTCGCACAGAGACACTGAACACAGGAGCTCAGTGTCTCTGTGCATGTCCTCACAGAGACACTCTACACAGGAGCTCAGTGTCTCTGTGCATGTCCTCGCAGTGTCTCTGTGCATGTCCTCACAGTGTCTCTGTGCATGTCCTCACAGTGTCTCTGTGCATGTCCTCACAGTGTCTCTGTGCATGTCCTCACAGTGTCTCTGTGCATGTCCTCGCAGTGTCTCTGTGCATGTCCTCACAGTGTCTCTGTGCATGTCCTCGCAGTGTCTCTGTGCATGTCCTCGCACAGAGACACTGAACACAGGAGCTCAGTGTCTCTGTGCATGTCCTCACAGAGACACTCTACACAGGAGCGCAGCTTCGTGGCTGAGACACAGAGACACAGACAGATTGCTGCTTGTTGTCTGCAGTTATAAAACAAATCAATGATTATTAGACTAAAACATTGAAATATGTCAATTCTGATATGAACATGTACTCAAAACGGACGGAGCAACATAACGAAGACAAGTTAGCTTAGCGTGTTTATATGATATGTTGAATATGAACATTTGACATGTTACATGAGGCCGCTGCCTCATGTCGACCCCCCTCTCTGTGATATCACACAGTTTAGTGTTTTCGTTAGAAAACTCGCTTTGTTCAGATAGTTTGAAGGAACTGAAAACCAAACAACCAACTAAATATCTGTGGTTGGATTAACCGTCAGCCTCCAGATTCATGGTTTGGCCAGCGCAAATGAAAATTCACAGAAGCCTCCTTTAAACATAATACCATATAATTATAATTATAATTATAATTATGATAATAAATAATGCAATAACCAGTTATTGAAACACAATAGTCTCTCCTGTCGATAAACTAAATATTAAATGTATGAAAAAGGTCAGAAAATAACAAAAATTTCACGTTTTGATGAAAAGATAAAGTTTGAGTGACTCCGTAACATTGATAAAGTTTCTGTGATTTGTAATAACTAATGCAAAATCTGTTTTTCTGTGTGCTTTAGTAACTGTTGCTTTGGTGTGTTTGAGTGTCACTTGGATGCAGAGCTGGAGTTCAGTAGGTGACAGCTGCAGGAAAGAAGCCTCCTCTGAACCTGCTGGTTCAGGTGTGGAGAGACCTGTAACACCCCCCTGAGGGGAGGGGGGAACAGTACTCACAGTGCTGTGTGAATGACAGGGGGAGGGGCTGCAGTAGAGTGGCCAAAGCCAGCGTAGCAAGACACCTGTCAAGTTTGAAATCAATCGGTTCAGAGATATGGGAATCAGACAGACAGACAGACAGACAGACAGATGTTCCTGGAATTTATAGATAGATAAATAATAATAAGCAAAAATGGCCAAACATCGTCCATGCGTCGGTGCTTCACACAAGTAAAGTCATTTTAATGGTGACACAAAAGAAACCGCTCTCTTAACGATTTTCTCTCTTTTTTTAGCTTGAAGCGTTTAACCAGAGGGCAAAACAACAAGTCCCACAGACGCCCAGACCTCTCACTTCCCTCTCCCAGACTGAGTGAGTCAACATGTCCGCTCATTTTCCACTGTTCCACAGGTAAACGCTCCTTCATGAGAGGCTGCGTGACCCAGCGTTCTCAGTGTTGTGTCTTTCAAGCCTCTTTCTCCACTCTGTTCATCTTATTTCCTGGACGAATGGTTGACTCTGATGCTGCGGGGCATGTGGGCCAGATAGCGACAGAGACAGTGTGACATCAGTGTGACACAGTAAATGCAACGTCTCTACTTTTCTTAAAGCAGTTTCTCTCAGCCAATCAGGGATCGCAGATGTGCTTTTGTTTCAGAACAATAATCTTGTTCAATCACTGGTGACTCGAGTTAAGCAAATTATTTTGTGCTAGTTTTGTGTGTTGGTTGTAGTTCCCAGTTTGTACACTGGGTGGCATTGTAACACCAGCAGTGTCTTTCCAGAAAGTGACTTTGTCACATTTTATAATATTACTTAAGTAAAAGACATTTACTGTACTTAAGTATCAAAAGTCATTTTCTGATATAAAATGTACTTAAGTTTTAGTCGTCAAGAGACTAAGACGACTTTCAACTGGAAGGTGAAAGACAACCTTGGAAACTGGTTTCCTCTCACAGTTCAAAACCTTGCATTATGGGATTAGGTCAAATGGACACTCTAAACGGACCTGACTGGATGTTTGTTTGTCTCTGTGTTGTGCTCTGAATTTATTTTAGAATTCATTTTAAAATTCTTAAGCTTTTTGCTTATAAAGCCTTGAATGTTGTTGCACCCCGTCTCACCTCGGTGATCTCAGAATCAGAATACTGAATTAATCAAACCATTTGATTTGATTGTACTTGGTCTACAAACATGTGAGACGTCACATGATACACTGTATCCTCCTGTGTCTGAATGTTTCACCTAGATACAGTGTTTTTGAAGCCTGTGTGAAGTCACTGCAAAGTAACTGTCATGTGACTATTTTTGTGTGTTTTTTTGTTCATAGATCTGCGGATAATCTTCTTGAAACTCCGCCTTGACAAACCACATGGACTGTGACGTTACACACACACACACACACACACTTTCGTTGCGTTCCACTAAATTAACTGTTCAAAAATAATGTTTTTGTGACGTTGGTCAAGACATTTCTGTGCTCACACCACGTCTTTGTATCTGTTTGTACTTCATGCTGTTTACATTTGATTAGAAAGAAAAATATTTAATTCCACATATTTTCGTTTGTTGTTTATCATTACTACTATTATTATTGTTGTTATTATTATTATTATTACTATCATTACTGTTACTCTTATTATTATTATTATCCTTATTATTACTATTATGCTTATCATTATTATTATAATTACAATTACGTGCATTATCATCATTATTAATAATAAGAATAATAAAAATAATTACAATAATAATAATAATAATAAGAACAATTATAATAATAATTATAATAATAACACCTGTTACACTAAATAACGTTTGTGTTAAAAAACAGGATTAAAAATATTTCTTATTTATTTATTGAAATAATTGTTATTGGTGTCATTTATCAAAGTGCATTTTCCAATAATTACACATTTGAATTTTACATCTGAAATACTAGTCAAGCCACTTTTCTTACCTTTACAGCTCCATAAAAACATTTCAATGGTTCATTCTTTGTCATAATGATGTTTAAAGTGATGCACAGAGTAATAGAAAAACAGCTTTTCTTTCACTAGTTTGGACTTTCTTCTTCATTTTCTACACACTGGTGCTGAGAAGGTTCTCACAAGCTGCTGTTCCTCATGTGCAAATATCATGTGTGGCTTATTGAGAAACTAAAAAAGTATTTTCATTCCTAACAGCATCTACTCAGACTGTATTTCATACAAAGCACTACTGCTTTGAAAATGATGAAGTGTTGCTTTTGTGGCACAAACCTTTTTTTTTCTCTTTGCATCAGTAAGATCTCGATCGTTTGTCCCTAAAACTGTAGAGCAGCCATTCTCCAACGTGTGTGGTTGTGTGTGTAAAGTAACATTAGGACTCTGTGTATCCATTCTGTCAAAAGTCATAACTGGGATGTTTGTTTTGCATAAAAAAAACAATTCAACTAACTTTGTTTAATGTATTGTTTGATTTTGTGAGATGAATTTAATTTGCTTTAATCAAACATTTTACAATTACTGAAATAAAGTGAATGACAAACTTTGTACGATTTACATCAGAAGTCAGAACTGGGAGTGACGTCATTTCCTGAGTCCACAAAGTCCATAAAGACACCACGTGGTGTTTTCTGTACTCACACAATATAGAAACATGTTTACGGTTCAAAAGACTTGAGTTACTGTGAAAAGAAAGTGTTTGTACAGTGGCAGCCACTCTGGAATCCTCATGTTTGGAGTTGTGTGGTTGCTCTGTCGTCAGTCGTAGCTTCACCTCTTAAAGTAACTTCTCAGTGGAATGCAGTCGACTTGAAGCTGACGTCACTCCCAGTTCCGACCTCCAACTTCCAATGTAAATGGAATGCAGCAGTTATTCTACAGAGTCAGCAGATACACAACGCAAGTGTGCGACTGAACCTTTAAACAGTGACACAATTGCACAGTGAAACAAAACCACAACAAGCCCACGTATTCACACAGGAGTCTCCTCTGAACTCCTGTAGTTAACAGGAAAGTGTGTGTGTGTGTGTGTGTGTGTGTGTTTGAATGTCATTTAAAGTTCATCTTTCTCCTCTCCTTGACAGTAGCACGCTGACCGCTGGCTGTTCATGTACGGCCTGCAGCCCAGAGTCCACACTGTGTTGAACAAGGTGTCGGCGACAGTTTCGCACGCTGAAAAAGTGACAGAGAGAAAAGAGAAAGTGGGAAATGTGTCAACATGAAGGCAGTGTCATATCCAGCCTGCTCTTTTTACACGTGTGCTCTCTGACCTTCGACCTTTGACACGAAGCCTAGGCTCTTCTTGAGGTCGGAGCAGATGCTGTGGAGGCACCAGCGGAACTTGGAGTCGCAGCGGTACTTGTTGGAGCCGCAGGTGTCGTAACACATGTCCAGCTGATTGCAACACTTGGTCATCGCAGGGATTCCCATGTCCATCTGCCACAGAACAACAACCGAGGTGAGTGTGTGTGTGTGTGTGTGTGTGTGTGTCACAGTTTACTGGACTGTATCAAGGGAAACGGGACAGTTACGTTCACCTGTACTTCCCATAGTCATGTTTGTACAAGTGTATTATTGCTTTCAAATAAAATTAGAACCCTAGAATAAGCCTTTTACATGTGTTTTAGGCAAGAGCTTTGTCCTATGAGGCCACCATCAGAGCGTGCATTCAGGCTTTTGAAGAGGGAGCTTATTTATATTTAAATGCAAGAATCACATCTAATCACAGAACCCTGCAACGTTTTGCCTCAAAGGCTTCAAATGTAGCAAAAAAACAAACCCCTCCCACCCCTAAGTGCATCAGGGAAGTACGGTGGCCTTCACATACCACAGAGCACGTTGCTCTTCTTCATTTACTTCTATTAAAGTGGAACTATGCAGGATTTTAACTGCTAATTTAAACTGAGTTTAGTCTCCCCCTACTGTCTGTTAGTGGAAAACCAGCCTTGTAAGATGAGGGCCGCTAAACCGACATCAGAGGTCTCACAAGAATCACACACACACACACACACACACACACACACACACCATAGCCGGCTATAAGATCAAGGCATTGATGGAGCGAAAAAACAAGAAGAGAAAACCGTCGTCAGAGGAAGAGGAAACGTTTTCTAAATGAGATGGAAAAAAATGGTGAAGTTATTACTAATAAATATTGCAAAGTTCCTACGGTCATGGCTGTCGTGGGAATATTATAAATACTTAAAGTACTTATAAAAGGCTTAGTTTAAAGCTACAAAACCAAAGAATTTAACAATCATACTGACAAACTTATAGGTACTCCTAAATGTTACACACTGGATCTTTAAGTGTATATAGTATACATGTGTATATATATATATATATATACACATATATATGTATATACATATATATATATATATATATATATATTTATAAATATACTGTATATAAATTAGGAGGTTAAGAGGTTGTTAAAAAGGAAAGGCACAAATGAAATACCAAACTCTTATTTATTTCTACAGCAGTTTGAGCACAGTCAGAGGAAACATACCCCTTCTGGAACAGGAAGTCCAAAGAAGTAGGAGGTGCATCCATCAGGTTCAGGCATCTGGTATCCAAGACGAGGGACAGGAGCTTTACCTGTGAGGGATTATGTTTGACGGTCAGAGTAATAAACATGTGACACGTTCTGTGTTGTCTCCACATGACAGGTCACAGTCCATTTCCAGACCTGCACCTCAACGATAACAAACATGGCGATGAGTGGATGAGGTCAAAATATCACCCTAAGTAAAGTGTCTTTAAATGAAGATTAAGATTATTAATCTATATGTTGGGATATCAAAGAATCTTGTGTGCACTCATGGTGTATTTATCATATTGTGAATTCCTGCAGTCTCACATTCACACATACTTTCAGGCTTACGTTCTAGCTGTTTTATTTACTGTTTATTTATAGGTTAAAGGTTAATAGGTTAATATACTGTGACACAAGATATCGTTCTCATTCTTTTCTTTTTCTATCGTATCACAAGATGGCGTTGGTGGTTTGTTTTTTACTTGTTAACTCTGTTTTCTGCAGACACGACTGAGAAATAATCATAATGATAATAACAATAACACCATGTACACATAGCACTTTTCAAGTTAAGAAAGTCAAGAAATCTGACATTAACTCTGTGTCAATGCATCGATAATAACATATTAAGTAATATAATATAAGTAATGTGCAAATATAGAGGATGCTCTCATGAAAAAGATAAAAACATCGACATAAAATGTAACTTACATTTTGAAAATAAATGTTTAAAAGAATGAATTAATAAAAATAAATGTGAAAGTGTGCACATTCAAACAAAAGCAAATGGAATAATAATCGCTAATAAATAAATGAGTAACAGGAAAATAAATATGGGGGTTTACAGACAACTAAAAAACAAATTATAAAACCTCTTAAATTCAAAGTTAAATGAGAATTTGCTCATACATGAGCGGGTGTGATGAGATCAATTCAAAGGTTACAAATATAAACCTTTTGCTAATTGTTATTTTTACTTGATGTTAATTCAACCCAAATATTCATTAACTTTACGTTAAAGTACAGTAACAACATTGTTGTAATATTTTCGTAATTCCATCTCATCTACAGTAGCTTGGTAATCACATTGAAAATATTCAACTTTATAAATTGTTATTGTCGTTTTTGGTTCCTAAAGATTTGATAGTCTATAGTCATTGCAAAGCTATTAGCTATTATTAACATGTTATTACTGTCATATTAACTCCTTATTACAACAATATTGCATGTTGTTGCTGTTCTGTAATGTAAAGTATTACTGTGCAGTATTCTTTTATATTCTGTTGTGAGTTTTATATCTGAAATCGTTGTGTCTCTCTCACTATTTGTACTATCTATGCTGCTTTCTTGATCAGGACTCCCTGGAAGAAGAGATCTTGTATATGTATACATATAAATATATACATGTGTGTATATATATATATATATATATATACATATATATGTATGTATGTGTGTGTATATATACAAAATAAAAATAAATGTAAAAGTACCACTCACCATATCTACAGCGGTACTGACACACTCCATCACGTCCACCCATGAACTCCAGCATAGAGTCAAAGTAGCTGCCGACAGCCTCAAAGCTGCCTCTGATTGAGCCCATTCCCCATTCCTCATCGTCGTCCTGCGTCTGCGCTCCGTCAGAAGCCTGGCCTGATGATGATGATGATGGAGGTGGAGGTGGAGGTGCAGCAGAGTCCCCGGCCTCCTGACCGACAGCGCAGATGGTGAACAGCCCCAGCAGGAGCAGCAGAGGAGCGAGCAGAGGCCAGTGACGGGTCATCCTGGAGCTCAGCAGGTCAGTGTGAACACTGGAAACACAGACACGCACGGACAACAGTGAAACTCTGAGTGACCTGAACTTTGAGCCAGGCACAGGAACAGCTTCACATGTGGAGGAACAAAGTCCAGCTTCTATATCTCAGTAGCTTTTATCTTCCTTCCTGATTGACCAGTGACTGCGTTTGCTGACTCATACTAAGCCAATGAAGGTTTACATTTATACACTTTAATCTCATCAGTTTCAGATTGAATCAGACTTAATCCGTCTTGTTTAAAGTACCTAAAGGGACACTTGAGTAAAAGTACAAGTATCACACCAGAAAATGACTTTGGTAGAAGTTGAAGTCACTTTTTTATAATATTACTCAAGTTAAGTCTTTGTTATTTTATTACCAATAGTGTTAATCATCCATTATAGAGCTACACGTGAGAGCCGTGTCCTTTTATATGGTCATTCCATACAATTACCATCTTCCATGATCTCTCACTAAACATTTACTCTAGTATCAAAAGTCATTTTCTGATACTTAAGTAAAAGTAAAAGTATGAAAAAAGTGAGGCGTAAGGATTGAGCCATGGTGGTTCAGTGGTAGGGCGAGGTGTCTTTCAACTGGAACAAGCTGGGTTAAATTCCTAGCCCTGCTTGTCTTTATGTGTCCTTGAGCAAGACACTGAACCTCATGTTGAAGCGTGTGGATGTGTATGAAATGTGATGTAAAGCAGCTCTATATAAATAGAGACCATAATACCAACTCTTCTTCTTTATTTAGTAACAAGTAACAAATATAGTTAAAGGAAATGTAGTGGAGTAAAAGTAAAAGTTGCTAGAAATATAAATAAGGTGAAGTATAGATGTGAATTTATATTTCTAGCAACTTTTACTTTTACTCCACATTTCCTCCAACAATCTGTGTTACTCTTTACTACCAAATAAAATAATAATAATATATAATAATAAAATCAAATCAGAAGAGTTGGTAATTGTCTGCAACATGAGGTTAATTGTTTTGCTGTCAGACGCAGGGCCGGGAATTGAACCCCCATCCATTGAGTTGAAAGACAACTTGCCCTACCACTGAATACTATGGCTCAATCCTTACATCTCACTTTTTAATACTTTTACTTCTACTTCTTAAACTTCAGTATATTTTTATCCACATGAGGGAGCTGTTCAGTACATTTTACATCAGAAACTTAATTACAGTAAATGTCATATACGACTTCTACCAAAGTCATTTTCTGTTAAGATGCTTGTACTTTTACTCAAGTATTCCTTTTAAGTACTTATACAACACTGTTAAGTGTTGTTTGATAACATTGACACAAACGGGCTGCTTTTTGCCGTGACGCATGCGCAGATACGATATAATCACAACATAGTGGGCGTGTTTTGCCAGGGACGTCCTTTTTTTTTTTTTTTTTTTTACTTTTTATTCAAGAATAGGAACATACAGACATTAGTATATATATAGATTAATACAAAGTGCATATCAGAAATACACGAAGCAAGTCATACAAATCACATGCATACCAAATAAATAATACAATTTAAATAAATAAATACATAAACACACAAAAAGAAAAGCCATAATGTCTTAAATAGGGGCTACGGAGAATAATTCATCGAAATACAGCAATGTGCGAGCGCTTTTTTGTTTGACATAGAGGTTAAAGTATCTATGTACACGTTGAATTCAACTGTTAATGTTAGGGAAGGATTTGGAGAATCGTGCTTTATGAATATTGAAATTGCCAATTGCAAGAATGAGATTTGCCATGTGATATAAACACGGAAGAAGAGCCGAACGCTGAAGTGACGTAGACAGAGCCACGTGAACGTGAACTGACGTCACTCCTGCGGCAGATAGCGTCTTTGCTAGCGTGTCTTTTTCAAACGTCGCTGCTTCTTTCTTTGTATTTGGAATAACAGAGAACACGTGACACAGGGGAAATAACATGGCGTTCGCAAACCTGTTCACGGGATTGTTTTCGGCCAACACAGACACGAAGAGCCAAGCAGCCATTTCACACAGGTACAGCACTTAGCTTAGCATTTAGCCGTGGTGCGTTTACGGGCCAGTGT
Organism: Solea solea; assembly: GCF_958295425.1. NCBI lineage: Eukaryota > Metazoa > Chordata > Actinopteri > Pleuronectiformes > Soleidae > Solea > Solea solea. Next base: position 29,429,199 of record NC_081143.1, read on the forward strand.
TGTTACCGTTCGATCTCGTATGTTTTCCCCCCAGCAACGAGGTTAATGATGGTGAAAGAGGGAGCAACAGAAAGAGGAAGAGAAAGAAGGGTCAGAGAGAAGATGACAACACAGTGAGTCAAACCTTTATTACAAGAAGACTAGACAAGCTCTCTCTCTCTCTCTCTATTTATATAATAGTACACCAGTAACAAAGATAGTTCAAAAGTACAAGCAGCTAGAAATATAAATGACAAAGTAAAGTACAGATAAGTGACTTTTGTACAGTAACGAAGTGTGTGTACTTTGTTACATTACAACACGCATAATATCAAAGACTGTGATATGGAAAATGTTATCATGATACAAATATATAGGGCTCAGACAATTACTCGAAAATGAATTGTCAATTATTTAAAATAATCAATGAATCGGTTTTAGTGTTTTTTTCAGCAATTGAAAACCTGTTTTCGGATTTCTGGCTTCTTTGCTCCATATAACGAATAAATGTCTAAAACTGAATCATGGACAAAACAAGACATTTGAGTTCATCCTAATTTCCAGCTGATCAACATTTTCTGAGAGAATCATGAGTTGCAGCTCTATTATTATAGTCTATTATTATAGTGATAGAATGTCCGACGGTAAACTGACGCTTGATGGAAAGAAACCGTTCACACGTCTGAGGCAAGTTATTTTTCATTTGGCAGAAATTGAAGATAAAATAATCAAATCGGCTCATCCCTAATTTCTTCATGCATAGAGAATATGAATGGCACATTCTTGTTTTATTCTTAGCACGTGTTTGGCCTCTTAGAGTGGGCAATGTTCAATTTGTTACATTTCTTTCCACAGAGACAATGTTCTCAAGCACAGACGTGGCGACCGTACAATACCAGAAACTGTCAAGCTGGAAGTACTGACCTCACCAAGGAAGTGACCCGTAACAACACGAGCCACAAAGATCAGAACAAGCAGCAGGAAAATGACCACGAGAGCCAGAATAATCTGCATCAACAGAATCAAAGAGGAAGAGGAGGCAGAGGAGGAAGACGGGGTAGAGGAGGAAGAGGGGAAAGAGGAGGAAGAGGAGGCAGAGGGGAAAGAGCAGGCAGAGGAGGAGGAGGAGGCCGAGGAGGAGGAGGAAGAGGGGAAAGAGGAGGCCGAGGATATGGTACACAGAGACCTGACAGACACGTGAGCAGGATACATATTATTTTTCTGTTAAAAAGTTTGACTGAAATGGAAACAGTGTGTTCGCTGTACCTGGGAACTTGGATAGACGTTGTCACCTGTTCCAGTCGAGAAGTCAGAAATGAAAATGTATCTCAGGCTAGCTTTGAAACAAGTGCTGTTAATGGGAAACGTTGTCTGTGGAGATGTTTGATGGAGCAAAGATAAAAGATTAAACATTCCAAATGTGGGCTGTCAGCAACAGATGAGGTAAAGTTACATTTATCATCTGTTATTTTTGGAGATCCTCTTCATGCCCTGGGTGAAAAATGCAAGAAATCAAAATGAGTGGATGAGTTCATCTAATGCTCATGCTTATGACCTCTTAGGATGTCCAGGTAAAATCAGTGAGATTCATGACTGAAGAGTTCAAAGAGCAGAATGCTTTGCTGGTGGATGGACAGCTTCTTTGTCGACACTTCATTTGGGGACGATGCATCAAGGTCAGTTTTTTGGCTTTTTGTCCACGTGGAAGTGACGTGTTGGGAACCCTGAAATACTACACTACATAGACAACAGTATTAGAACGCCTGACCATTACAGCAACAGGCTCTGTAATGACACCTTCAAATACAGATACAGTACTTTAATATAGAGTGTTTCTATGAGAGAATTTGTGCTCATTGATTCTGTAGAGCATTTATGAGGTCACACTCTGAAGGCCTGGTTCACCATCTCTGTTCCACTTCATGCTGAAGGTGCTCGATGGGGTTGAGGTCAGGAGTCCTCAGAGGGAAACCATGTCTGTATAGTCCTTGCTTTGTGCACGGGGGCACATTCATGTTTCTCTTCAAACTGTCACAAAGTTAGAAGCGTAGCATTGTCCAAAATGTCGTTGTATGCTGAAGCATTAAGATTGTCCTTCATTAGAGATAAGGCGTCTAAATCAAAGCCTGCTTTACAGACCGGAACACTTTAGTCCATATCGTGTTTTTAAAGTGAAGTGAAAACTAAATCTCACGTTTTCAACTAATGAGGAACTTTTGGGGAAACAGTGATGTCATAGCCCCACTCCTTTAACCTTTACCCCCACTGGACACATTTCTTCTTGCCTTTGCCATTGTTGGTGTATTTGTGTAGCAGTGTTAGCATGTTGTTTTTGTGTGGCTGAAGACTTGAACCTGTTTGCAGGGTGACGACGAGTGCCAGCTGAAGCACATTCAGGGTTACAACGGTCTCATCAAAGAAGTCTGCAAATTTTACATCCAAGGATTCTGCACGAAAGGGGAGAGTTGCCCGTACATGCACCATATCCTTCAGTTCAGCTTCAATAATGTGTTGTATCATAAAATGTAAATACTTCCTTAATAAAACTGCACAGTCCTTTCCCTGCAAGTTCTTCCATAAAAAAGGAAAGTGTCTTCAGGGAGCGCAGTGCAAGTTTTCCCACGAGCCACTGAATGACACCACTAAAAGACTGTTAGATGAGGTGTGTAAACATTGACGTTTCTGAATATTTCATAATGCTTTGCATTGATGTGCTGACAAATATTGCCTCTCATCGCAGACACTGAAACGAGACAGTGAACTTTATGAACTTGCAAAAAAAGCCGAGCAGGAGTTGTCGGAGCAACCGGAAAAGACGACTGAAATTCCTGAAATCACCAAGGAAAAGACAACATCTGATGCACTAATGCACCCACTCAAGTATGTTTATTCTATTTTTTTTTGTTAACTCAGCAAAATAACAAAATATAAATGAGACTGAAACTTCTTTAAAAAAAGTGTCCATTTATTATAACATTCCTACCATGGAATTTATCTCAGAATTAGAAATAACCTTAGAGCAGAATTAGATTTAAAAGTATTCTAATTGTTGCAGTAGTTCTTACAAACTGATGATGTGTGGATATAAGCTGTGGCATCTATGATTCATTGTCTCCTGATATTTTTCACTTTTCAGGCCAAACTTTTACAACAGTGCAGAAACAAACACTGAGGCAGATGTTGCAGCTCAGGCATCAGACAGTTCTCAGCCTCAGAGCCACACATGTGCTCACCTGAATCCTGTGGAGCCAGTGTGTTATTCAGTGGAAGCAGTGCTCGGACCTCAGCTGTTAAAACCGTTCCCGAGTCTCTTTACATCTCTCTCTGCTCCAGAGAATTCCTCTGATTGTGTTCCCTACTCTGTTGAAGCTGTCTTGTCTTGTCAGTCAGCAGCAAGTTCTATACCCGCGTCTTCTCCTGCACAAAGTGTGTTATATACTCCACTCAGAGCTGATCCTCTGATGCTCTCGTATTCTCACAGTTCCAAAGGAAAAGCATCTCAATCCCAAGAAAACCTGTTTAAAATTCCAGAGACTGAGCTCCCTGTGGACAATGAAGATCATAAAAAACATGTTGGGGAAAAGGTGGCGTCCATGAAACCTGCTCAGAGATGGTCTGATGAAGTCAAGTTGGAGATGCTGGAGTCTGAGTCTTGCACAAGAAAAAGACGTGTTCAGGGAAGCTCTTCACTCCCAGTCAAAGAAGAAGCAGAGTTATTTTGTCCTGCTCGTCCCTCACAGCTGACGCCACGTGTCTCTGGTCAGACGTCTGACTCTCAGTCCTCACCGAAGCCTCACTGTCCCTCCTCAGGGTTTTCACAGTTTAAATGCAAAGCTGCTCGTCCCATTCAACCTGTCTCCAGCTACAAGGAGACGAGTGATTCTGAAACTCAGCCACAACTCAAAATACCCCGATACAGCGTCAGACCTGGCAACCAACGACAGGATTCTACTGGTGTCCTGTCAACTGCCTGTAATCAGACACAGAAAAGACCATTTTATAGCCTTTTTGCAAACCCCATCAATGGCGGTCTGAAGCCAACTCCTCCGTCTCCTTTACAGTCCACACCCCCCAGACGTAAAGACAAAGGTGTCCGATCCTCCCTGAGCACGTTAGCTGCTCCTCTCAGTCCTGCAGCGACGCCTCAGCGAGACAGAGCTCACGACAAACGCGCTCCTGAGAATGAGAGTGAGCTTTTGTCTGAGGCTGTCGGTCGAGATGCAGAGCAGCAGGTGAGTCTCACCTGTGGCTTCATGTCAGCTGCTCTCACTGAGCTGGTGCCCAGTTCTACAACGCAGGCTCAACAACACAAGTGTGACACAGGTGAGGTTTTAATGAAGCACTCTTAGCTTTGATTACAGCACTGATTCCCTGTGCTATTGTTTTTTATAAGCTCATGCATTCGTTTGTCACTAAATGACATGATACAAGAACTGTCTCAGATTTTTGGTGTCAGATGTCTGTGATGACGTTTCCTGGATTTAAACGCTGCTGCATTGATAATCCTCATATTTGTTATATATTTGTATTTGTAAAATACAATGAATATTATATATCAAAATATCCAGATATTATTTCTAAGCCGTATCGTCCAGCATGACCCCCTAACACCTGCACTTTCACAGTGTTGACTCTTGGTGTTGTCATCCTGGCGAAAGCCCAACATGGTCATTTGTGGTTTTCCAGTCTTAAATTAGAGATTTTGTTTTTATCATTTTTATTTATTTGTTTATTTAATAAAGATAATAATAATACATATTAAATAAATCAATTAGAGATTGTGTTTTTATAATTTTTATTTATTTGTTTATTCAATAATGATAATAATAATGAATATTAAATAAATAAATTAGAGATTGTGTTTTTATTATTTTATTTATTTGTTTATTTAATAAAGATAATAATAAATATTAAATAAATAAATTAGAGATTGTGATTTTATTATCTTTATTTATTTGTTTATTTAATAAAGATAATAATAATAATATTAAATAAATCAATCAGAGATTGTGTTTTTATTATTTTTATTTATTTGTTTATTTAATAAAGATAATAATAATACAATTAAATAAATCAATCAGAGATTGTGTTTTTATTATTTTTATTTATTTGTTTATTTAATAAAGATAATAATAATACAATTAAATAAATCAATCAGAGATTGTGTTGACTGAGATGTTTTACATAATAGAGGATAAGATTATTGGCCTTTGTAATTTGTGATAAATTAATCTTTACAATGCTCAAATTCACGTTGCAGCACCTGCAGAACCTTCAGTTCTGAAGACTCTCTTTCTGTGTCTGAGCCCCTTTGAAGACGACAGAGAGCAGAACGTCCCTCCTCCAGGTTTGCTGCCAATCTTCCCAGTTAAAGATTTATCTTTTTGTAAATCCATGTGTTAAATGTGATCATTGTTTGTTTTAATTGCATTTCAGTCAGCGAGAAGGAGCAAAACAGCACCGGTGAAGTCTCTGTTCAGCAACGACGGAAGAATAAGAAAAAGAAGAAAACAAAGGTCAGATGAAGGTCACGGCTTTTCTCACCCACCACACTTCATCAGACTCATTCTCTCTCAAAGTTGTTTCCGCAGAGCTAGATTTTACTTTGAAGTCTACACCGACTCTAAAATGCCTTAAAAAAATGTTGTTAAACATTGTTTTCCAGCTGGAAACTTAAGGTAAACTGTAAACTGTAAACTGTTTTCTTTCCGTACCAAAGTCCATGAAGATAATCAGCGATTTTACATACGGCACAAAGGTGTTGTTAATCCGCTGCTTCCTCCCTTCAATAATTTCAAATGTCTTATTTTGTGACTTTGGTGTTTAAAACCCTTTGTTCAGATTTACCTCAGACCTGCAGTTCCTATGTCATCGTGCGCTAAAACACTGGTTTTCTCCAAGGACTTTGGTGCAGGAGTGTGAGCAGTTTAAGACAGAAAATGAGTTTGTTTGTTTGTTTGTTCGTCATCTGCTCTTCAGCAGCAGACGTGTGACAGAAGTGCTGCACACTCTCCTCACACAGTGGGGTCAAATATCAGCAGCGCAGTCGGGACTGAGCCACCGCAGCGACGCTCGCACTCACACAACGTTACAGTGACACAACACAACGTTACAGTGACACAACACAACGTTACAGTAACACAACAGACGCAGAGACTGTCACACACCACAGAGGACGCGGAGGTCACGCCACTCAAAGATCTTTTTAAAACTTTAGACACAACTGTTTGCAACTTTGGACATTAACTGTAATTATTTTTGATTAATTGATATTCTTGATTAAAGACTTTTACTTTTAAGTAATTATTTTGTTTGCACTTGTGTTTTTTAAAGATTAAGTAGACAAAAACGTTTCACAATTCAATTCAATCCATTTTATTTGTAGAGTGCCGAATCACAACATACATGATCACATATATTATCTAAAAGTAACTTTTGAGTAATAGCTCAAAGAAATCTCTTAATGGTTCACAAAGCCGTCACTGAAGGTGCTAATTGTGGTATTACTTATGATGGTGGCTTGAAAAAGCAATAGTTAAGAAACAGAAAATATATCTCACAAAATAAATAACCACATAAAGATCAATGAAAACACATGATCCTCACTTTATTTTTATTGGTAGAAAGCAGAAGCATTTATTAATAATAATAATAATAAAAATAACAACAATAATACATTTTATTTGTAAGCAGCTTTCAGACTCTCACGATCGCTTATTTAACAATATTTATACACATCTTAAAAATACACGACATAGAAGCAGCGTCAGCATTTCTCACACGATCAGGCACTGGACACCAAACCTGGATGAAGGCGAAAGCGGCGTCATCGACGGAATCTTCACTGCTCAGATGTGGTTGCCTGATGAACCTAATGAAGTAGGTTAACTAATGATTACTCATTGACTAATAGTTTAATATGTGATAGGTAACCATTTAGTCATCATTCACTAATGAAAACCTTCTTTAATGAGTACCAAAAATGTACTGATGATCCCTTAATTATTAGTTATTAATTAACTACTAATTAATGAATCAATAGATTAAGAGATATTAAGTAACACTTTGCTCACAATTACGTATTCATGGCATTTGGTTACTGTGTACATGAGTTAATCAGTTAATAAACAACTATTGATTAATCAATCCATGTTTGCTGTGTGTACCACAAATGTACTAATTAACTCTTAACTAATCATTGACTCATGGTTACCTCCTAATGACTGTTGTTTACTGTGTACTAACTATTAACTAGTAATTAGATAATCCATAGGTTAATCATTAACTCATGGTTACCTCCTAATGACTGTTGTTTACTGTGTACTAACTATTAACTAGTAATTAGATAATCCATAGGTTAATCATTAACTAATCATTGACTCATGGTTACCTCCTAATGACTGTTGTTTACTGTGTACTAACTATTAACTAGTAATTAGATAATCCATAGGTTAATCATTAACTAATCATTGACTCATGGTTACCTCCTAATGACTGTTGTTTACTGTGTACTAACTATTAACTAGTAATTAGATAATCCATAGGTTAATCATTAACTAATCATTGACTCATGGTTACCTCCTAATGACTGTTGTTTACTGTGTACTAAATATTAACTTGTAATTAGATAATCCATAGGTAAATCATTAACTAATCATTGACTCATGGTTACCTCCTAATGACTGTTGTTTACTGTGTACTAACTATTAACTAGTAATTAGATAATCCATAGGTTAATCATTAACTAATCATTGACTCATGGTAATGACTTTTGTTTACTGTGTTCCAAAAATGAAGTAATGATCACTTAATTATTAGTCAACAATTAACTAATGATAAATTCATTCTAGTTAATCTAATTAGATAAACTAATTGTTCACTCATAAGTTAATAAATACGTAATCATTAACTAGTATTGAGTTAATGTTCAGTCAATGATTAACTAATGATAAGTCACTAGTTAATATTGTTTCATACTTTATTCTCCATTGGTTTTCTTCATCTCTGTTGTTTCCTCTAGCGCCTCCTGTGTGTCACATGTGGAACTGATGCCGTTTGCTTCGACATCATCAAGCAGCACTTTGTCCTCTGAAGGTGGCTCGGGTTTGTCCTCAGTCTCGTTTGTGTGGGCGGGGCTGGCGGGTTGCATGAGGGCGTCGCCCTGAAGAGCAGCAGCTTCCTCCTGATCGTCATAATACTTCTTCCTCTTGAAACAACCCAGCTGTGAGAAAATCATTCAAATCATTTTAAGTCAGCGCCTCAGCTCTGAATGTGAACTTTGAAAAGTCGTCTCACCTTGAACATGATGATTGTGATGATGATGAGAAGCAACACTCCCAGTCCAACTCCAGTCACAATGATCAGCAGCTGATTTGGGGGAATTATGAACTCGACACGAACTTCAGTCTGTTGGCAGAAGAAAATGAAGCTGAAGCTTTAAAAGTGACGGTAGTTTGGTCTGTTTTTGAAAACGTGAAAAACAAGAGTGTGTGCTGAGATAACACAGCCTACAGGGCCCCGACAGAGGCCCCGACAGAGGCCCCGACATAATAACCAGTGTTACTTCATGGCTTCAGTGGACCTTTTACTAACTTTTTTTATCTATTTGATCTGTTTGTTGTTTTTAAGTAACTATAATAATAGTAGACCTGCATCATTTCTAGTAAACACATATTATAACCTGTCCGGGGTCACATGTGGGGACAAGCGTGATTATATCACTTAATATAATATATTAATATATATTAATATCACTACTGTCAGACGCAGGGAACCGAGGTGAAACGACACAGAAGCAAGTGAAATGTTTTTAGGGACAGTGAAGATCTACAACACAGTCGTGAGACCTGTGCTACAGTGGAGGTGTCAGAGCTCAACATGCTGAGGTTTTTGTTGGGAGTGACCAGGATTACACAGGATTACGCAGGATTAGAAATGAGCATATTCCAGAGAGATAAAGTAAGAGAGTGAAGGTTGACATGGTTTGGTCACAAGCAGACGAGTGACACTGATTATATTGGACAAAGGCCACAGAGAAGGTACATGGATGTTGTGAAGGAGGACATGAGGACAGCATGAGGACACTTGGAGGCAGATGATCCGCTGTGGCGATCATCACTGATTAAAACTCATCATTACCCTTTTCCTTGTTGGATCGTTGTCTTTCCAGGAGCTACTTTCATGAGACGACGTCCGTGTGAATCCACCGTCGCTCTACATGATCAAAGAACACGATAAATGAGTCCGTAACACAACAGTGACATCGGTGAAGCCACGTTAGTCTGGTCAAACCTTCGGCTGACGAGAATCCAGCACATATCGTTTCCTGTCGCATGTGACGTGGATAAAGCTTTGGAATAGAACCTCCGCACTGTCTCCAGTGTATCGCTTCAGAAATGCAATATTCTGCAAATAAATACAGGACCGTCAATAAAATGCTGAAAGAAATCCTGACTGCGGTGTGTTTTGTTGCCACGTTACCTCTGCGTGCTTCTTCAGATCCTTGAATTGTACGTTTCCTGACAATAGAACTTCGGTGTCGGATTCTTTTTCCAGGGTGAACGTGTCACACACGACGGCTTTGCAGTTTCTATCTGGCGAGCAGTTCTGTGACACAGCAGCACTTTGTTTCTTTGATTTATTTCTACTTCACTGAATGACTTTTTTCACCATGAATATGTTTTACTCACTTCAGAGTCAACGTCGCTGACACTGCACAGGGATTTGTTCTTAAAAGAGAGGAAAGAATTGTTATCTCTGGCATTAAGAAAATGTTTTATGCAGAACAGTATCAGTGTGAACAGTGGTTTCACAAACACTGGGTCGGGGCCCACAGCAGGTCCCCCAAAAAGCTTTAGTGAAGATTTGTGTGTAAATGCATACAATGAAGTCCTTATTATATCAGATACAGTATCAGCTGTGAGAGATGAGTTGCTACATTTGCTCTTATCATGAGTCCTGTTTAAAAAGTGTTGAGTGGTTGAATTACCTGCTGGACAGAAACTTGAAAGTCCGTCATTTCAAAGTTATGTTCCAGTTTTGTCGGGAAGAACAGGGACACGTTGACGGGGAAAGACTTCCAACCCTGATTAGAAATCTGTGAACAGTGAAACACAGTTGATCCATTTTGATCCAATAAAGAATGTTCCTGTTTTCCTGCTAAGCATGAAATAAGACGACAATTTACAATAGTTCTCCTAGTCCTTTCCTTTCACTGGGTTTCTGCGGGTCCTTAAAAAATCCTGTTGTTTTTGTTTTTAAAAAATAGTTCAACACACAGAAGAAATAGGAGTAGAATATTTTGTCCTAAATGATAGTATTCACTAAATAACCTACAATATTAGCAACAATATAATCAAACCAAAATTGAAATGTTGAAAAAACAACAGTGCACATGAATCCCTCATTTACATTCTTTTCATTTAAATGATAAATTAAGTAAAAAAACAACCCTCTTACATTGTGATTTCCTTCCCTTAATTAAAATTTATTTTTAAATACAAAAAAGTAATGTGATTAATTGAAAATTACGGCCTTAATTGTACTTAAAATGTACTTAAATCCTGTATTCAAATTTCTTAAAAAAAACATTTAGTATACATATATATACATATGTATGTATATATGTATATATACTGTATATATATATATATATATGTATATATATATATGGAGAGAGAAAATTTGCTTTAAACGGTGTTTAATATTTTTCTGTGTATTCATAGGTAGGACGAATAAAGGACCATCTATATTTTTTTATAAATAATTGATTTCATCTGTGTTTGTGGAGACGATGGAAGGACAGACAGGTGTTTTTTTAAAGAAGGCTTTACCTTATATATAACCTGCACTTGTTTAGGTGCATCATCATCATCTGAAGTGAAGTTCAGATACGTGGTGGTTTCTTCTTTCCTGAAATGAATATTACATACAACATAAATTCATCAAATAACAGAAACTGGTGTGTTATTAGTGATACTTACACTGTCACCACCATTCTGATTTCAAATTGTACCGGAATGACTCTGGTGAGGGAACTTTTCGTGGTGATGTTTGTGTTGTCACTGAGGATGCACAAAAGCACATGTTGTAAATATATTAAAGCGTGACTAAAACCAAAGTACCTGGGTTTCTAATAATGTTGTTTATTAATCCTGGTTCAAATCTTTACAGTGTAATGTAACATATTATATAAGTGTTGTTAAAAATCTCTGGCCAAACATCAGTTATTGCATTCAAATGTTGCCATTGGGGATGGCAAAGCCTGCTCTTTAAAAACAGACTCCTGCTCATTAACATAACAGTTCAGGTGAGTAGTAGAGTAGAGAGTGAGTAGTAGTAGAGTAGTAGAGTAGAGAGTGAGAAGTAGTAGTGAGTGAGTAGTAGTAGAGTAGAGAGTGAGTAGTAGATTAGAGAGTGAGTAGTAGTAGAGTAGAGAGTGAGTAGTAGATTAGAGAGTGAGAAGTAGTAGTGAGTGAGTAGTAGTAGAAGAGTAGAGTAGTAGAGTAGAGAGTGAGTAGTAGTAGAGAGTGAGTAGTAGTAGTAGAGTAGAGAGTGAGTAGTAGAGTAGAGAGTGAGTAGTAGTAGAGAGTGAGTAGTAGTAGAGAGTGAGTAGTAGATTAGAGAGTGAGTAGTAGTAGAGTAGAGAGTGAGTAGAGTAGAGAGTGAGTAGTAGATTAGAAAGTGAGTAGTAGTAGAGTAGAGAGCGAGGAGTAGAGTAGAGAGTGAGTAGTAGATTAGAGAGTGAGTAGTAGTAGAGTAGAGAGTGAGTAGAGTAGAGAGTGAGTAGTAGATTAGAAAGTGAGTAGTAGGGTAGAGAGTGAGTAGTAGTAGAGTAGAGAGTGAGAAGTAGAGTAGAGAGTGAGTAGTAGAGTAGAGAGTGAGAAGTAGATTAGAGAGTAGTAGTAGAGTAGAGAGTGAGAAGTAGAGTAGAGAGTGAGTAGTAGTAGAGTAGAGAGCGAGGAGTAGAGAGTGAGAAGTAGAGTAGAGAGTGAGTAGTAGTAGAGTAGAGAGTGAGTAGTAGATTAGAGAGTAGTAGTAGAGTAGAGAGTGAGTAGTAGATTAGAGAGTGAGTAGTAGTAGAGTAGAGAGTGAGTAGTAGAGTAGAGAGTAAGTAGTAGAGTAGAGAGTGAGTAGTAGAGTAGAGAGTGAGTAGAAGAGTAGTAGTAGAGTAGAGAGTGAGTAGTTGAGTAGAGAGTGAGTAGTAGAGTAGAGTAGAGAGTGAGAAGTAGATTAGAGAGTAGTAGAGAGTGAGAAGTAGATTAGAGAGTAGTAGTAGAGTAGAGAGTGAGAAGTAGAGTAGAGAGTGAGTAGTAGTAGAGTAGAGAGCGAGGAGTAGATTAGAGAGTGAGTAGTAGAGTAGAGAGTGAGTAGTAGTAGAGTAGAGAGCGAGGAGTAGAGTAGAGAGTGAGTAGTAGATTAGAGAGTGAGTAGTAGTAGAGTAGAGAGTGAGTAGTAGATTAGAGAGTGAGTAGTAGTAGAGTAGAGAGTGAGTAGAGAGTGAGTAGTAGAGTAGAGAGTGACTAGTAGAGTAGTAGTAGAGTAGAGAGTGAGTAGTAGAGTAGTAGTAGAGTAGAGAGTGAGTAGTTGAGTAGAGAGTGAGTAGTAGAGTAGAGAGTCAGTAGAGAGTGAGTAGTAGAGTAGAGAGTGACTAGTAGAGTAGTAGTAGAGTAGAGAGTGAGTAGTAGAGTAGTAGTAGAGTAGAGAGTGAGTAGTAGAGTAGAGAGTCAGTAGTAGAGTAGAGAGTGAGTAGTAGAGTAGAGAGTGAGTAAGTAGTAGAGTAGAGAGTGAGTAGTAGAGTAGTAGTAGAGTAGAGAGTGAGTAGTAGAGTAGAGAGTGAGTAGAGAGCACGTTGCATAGATTAATTTGGGGTCGTAGAAAAGTCTTGGACATTGTCCAACCTCTTATCAGCTGTGCTGTGACTGGGGTCGTCACCCATAGCTAATAAAATGCTACCGCACTGAAAACAGCTAACTGTAGCCTGAGGCTAACAGCTTTAGTTTGGCAGGCAGACACTCGGTGTTCTGGTGTAGAACACAACACATTATGACACTTTTCCACTGCATGGTACCGACTCGACTCGACTCGACTCTATATGGACTAGAATCAGTTCATTGAGAATGGTTCTGTGCTTGGTTCTCACGATCGCTGCTTTCACCCGTGCCGCTACATACAAGTGATTGTCCGTGGGATCTCAGTCAAAGTCAGTCTCTGCGATTTTCTTTGACAGAAATCTTAGTATTTTATTTCCCAGGCATCGTGTCGTCATTTGCTCTCTCTTGCTTAACTTTACTCGCTCATTGTTCTGCATGGAATCTCACGTTAATGTCAGAGAGAGACAGTGGACAGTGTCCACAACACCGCTTGTAATCATGACTCCATGTTTGTTCTGTGTAGGCCTAGTTTATGTACATCAGGTAATGCAGGGCATGAAACAGTAGGTGGCGTCGTGACAAACAATCAACTGAACCGAAGCACGTTCACATCTATTTACGGCCATTTTGAAAACGTACCCGTGGGAACCCTGATTTAAATAATGCAGAGAATCTGTTTTCTACCTTCTTCCAGTGATGGTCATTGACAGGGTGTCATTCCACTCGTAGCCGGAAATGATGTGGAAAGAAGAACGGAATGTTGCCTTCACAGGGAAAAAGACAGAGGTGTCAGAGTTCCACATGAGGGAACGTTGAAAATGTCAAAGGTCAAAGTCAGTGCAGTCATTCATGGAGTTTCACTTTCACTGTGTGTGTGTGTGTGTGTGTGTGAGACTCACAGCAGATCTACTGCGATAAACAGGAAGATTGATGCCACATATGGTTTTATCGAGCGCTTCGAGGTCGCTGCAGCTGTGCAGCGTCTGCTTCGTCGCCTGATTTAGACAAAAACACACAGACTGGATTGAGCTGAGAAGTTGACATTTTAGCCAAGTTTAAAGGAAGGTGGTGGTTTTTTGCCCGTGGATTTCCTTGTGACAACACTCACTTCCTGTGCAAGTTTCAAATCCTCCAGAAACTTCTGTTTCTGTGTCAGAGTGCGACATGTGACTTTACTTTAGGAGTTCTGCAACAATTCATGCTACTGCTTTTATAAATGACATTATAATACTATGAAAATATCACCAGTGATTTAGAACTTTTTGTCCCCCATGTGTCCTCAAAGCAGCAGAGACAGATGGATGCACATCTGTGAGATTATTTTAAGTTTTATATCCATGCAACCATCAGAACCATATTTATCCAACATATCAGAGTGAAAATGCAGTGTCCATCAGATCCAAATGGATGAAGTCCTGAGGTGTCCCCACAAAGTATTGTCTGTATTACTCAAGAATATCCCAATTTCTTACTTAATTAGCAAATAAAATGAATTCAACTGAACAAATGTCTCATTTTTAAAAATACAGAGTAGAAGAACCATTTTTTGTAGTTGTACAGTTGTTATAAAGTAATGTGAGAACAGAGTGTGAAGGAATGCAGGGACGTGATAAAGTCACCTCTGTCGGAGTCATTATGGAGAAGGACAGGCCTGGAGGATAGTACATGGTAAGGCTGGTGTTGTAGGAGTCGTCGCCACGATTGGACAGTTTCACCATCACATGGAGGTAGTTTTCTTCTGCTACCAATAAAGTCGGTGTCCTGTAAGAGACAGACTTTCTTTTTACATCAAGTGTGTTTGTCACGTGTAATGTTAGAGAGTCGCGTCTGTGCTGCGTTTGTCACGTGTAATGTTAGAGAGTCGCGTCTGTGCTGCGTTTGTCACGTGTAATGTTAGAGAGTCGCGTCTGTGCTGCGTTTGTCACGTGTAATGTTAGAGAGTCGCGTCTGTGCTGCGTTTGTCACGTGTGATGAAACGACAGTCGCGTCTGTGCTGCGTTTGTCACGTGTAATGTTAGAGAGTCGCGTCTGTGTTGGGTTTGTCACGTGTAATGAAACGACAGTCGCGTCTGTGCTGTGTTTGTCACGTGTAATGAAACGACAGTCGCGTCTGTGCTGCGTTTGTCACGTGTATTGAAATGACAGTCGCGTCTGTGCTGCGTTTGTCACGTGTATTGAAATGACAGTCGCGTCTGTGCTGCGTTTGTCACGTGCAATGAAATGACAGTCGCGTCTGTGCTGCGTTTGTCAAGTGTATTGAAATGACAGTCGTGTCTGTGCTGCGTTTGTCAAGTGTATTGAAATGACAGTCGCGTCTGTGCTGCGTTTGTCACGTGTATTGAAATGACAGTCACGTCTGTGCTGCGTTTGTCACGTGTAATGTTAGAGAGTCGCGTCTGTGCTGCTTTTGTCACGTGTAATGAAATGACAGTCGCGTCTGTGCTGCGTTTGTCACGTGTAATGTTAGAGAGTCGCGTCTGTGCTGCGTTTGTCACGTGTAATGAAACGACAGTCGCGTCTGTGCTGTGTTTGTCACGTGTAATGAAATGACAGTCACGTCTGTGCTGTGTTTGTCACGTGTAATGTTAGACAGTCGCGTCTGTGCTGCGTCTGTCACGTGTAATGTTAGACAGTCGCGTCTGTGCTGCGTTTGTCACGTGTAATGTTAGACAGTCGCGTCTGTGCTGCGTTTGTCAAGTGTAATGAAATGACAGTCGCGTCTGTGCTGTGTTTGTCACGTGTAATGTTAGACAGTCGCGTCTGTCACGTGTAATGTTAGACAGTCGTGTCTGTGCTGCGTTTGTCACGTGTAATGAAACGACAGTCGCGTCTGTGCTGTGTTTGTCACGTGTAATGTTAGACAGTCGCGTCTGTGCTGCGTCTGTCACGTGTAATGAAACGACAGTCGCGTCTGTGCTGCGTCTGTCACGTGTAATGAAACGACAGTCGCGTCTGTGCTGCGTCTGTCACGTGTAATGTTA
This sequence comes from Solea solea, assembly GCF_958295425.1. NCBI lineage: Eukaryota > Metazoa > Chordata > Actinopteri > Pleuronectiformes > Soleidae > Solea > Solea solea. Next base: position 29,445,031 of record NC_081143.1, read on the forward strand.
GACAGTCGTGTCTGTGCTGCGTCTGTCACGTGTAATGTTAGACAGTCGCGTCTGTGCTGTGTTTGTCACGTGTAATGTTAGACAGTCGCGTCTGTGCTGCGTCTGTCACGTGTAATGAAACGACAGTCGCGTCTGTGCTGCGTCTGTCACGTGTAATGTACGCACGTGAAGTTGAAATCCACCTCGAGCTCGGCGATACAGGTGTCGTCTTTTGCACACTGCTTTTCAAAGGGAACCTGTGAAGACAGAGAAATGGCGACTTATTTGAAAGACCAACAAAATATTGTGTGTTTTGTGACCAAACACAGAACAGTATTAAAGTCATGCGTGTGATTGCTTGCAGCCTCCTGCAGGGGGCGCTGTTCGTACCTCAATCACATCCTGGCTTCGACTGTCCACGTTCAGCACGGTTCTCGTTCTCTCACTGTCCACTTGAGAGAAGTTTAATTTAATGCTGATGGGCATTAAAGTGTCTTTCACACATTTCTGCAAGAAAAGAAGAGTTTACTGATGCTGTGTGGGCGTGGCTGATGTTACTGATGCTGTGTGGGCGTGGCTGATGTTACTGATGCTGTGTGGGCGTGACTGATGCTATGTGGGCCTGACTGATGCTATGTGGGCGTGACTGATGCTGTGTGGGCGTTACTGATGTAACTGATGCTGTGTGGGCGTTACTGATGTTACTGATGCTGTGTGGGCGTTACTGATGTTACTGATGCTGTGTGGGCGTTACTGATGCTACTGATGCTGTGTGGGCGTTACTGATGTTACTGATGCTGTGTGGGCGTTACTGATGTTACTGATGCTGTGTGGGCGTTACTGATGTTACTGATGCTGTGTGGGCGACGACATGTAGCAGGGAGCACCTCCAGTTTGAGTCTGAATGCACTTTTGTTTTGGTCAAAGCAGACACAGAAGACGGTAACCATGGAAACTTGCTTGAGGTTAAATCTAAATCTTATACTTTATTAATCCCCTCAGGGAAATTATTTCTCTGCATTTGACCATCCTAGAATTAGGAGCAGTGGGCTGCCCGGGGAGCAATGGGGGTTGGGTTCCTTGCTCAGGGGTACCTCAGGCCTTTTGACCTGGTGAGGACTCGAACCGGTGACCCTCCAGTTACGTGAAGTACCCACACATTTTGCTTGATGACAACAAGCTCATACATAAGTCAGTGAACTCTTCATTACTGAAATGAATAAAGCGATCCAGTTTGCTTTAGGGGTGAGAATCACAGAATACAATATGATACGCGATACATGGTCCACGATACCAGTTATACAACAATTCTGTGATAATCAATATGCTGAAAGACAACGTCGGTGAAAAGTTCTCTATGTATTTACAACATAAAGAACAAAGCTTTTCCTGCCGTAAAATCGCTCTTCCTCGACCAGGTCATTCTCACCCAACGTCCTCTCGTTCATTTGAGCCGTGCTGTTGTGAGGAGACATGAAGTAGCGACGCCCAGCGAGTGGAACTTCCTTTAGTGAACCTTCATTTATTAAAATATCAATATTTGCACGAGGAAGATCGATATTTTGCTCCTCCCCAAGTCTGCATGCGCCAAACTCTTGACTGACATGGACCCTCTTTTAGTATGAACGCAACCAAATGCACAACATGCTGAGTATGACCCAGACCTCAGTATGGCTCGCTGACAAAAAGCTTGGAGCAGAAGTCCTCGCTTGATAAAAAACCAAAATCAAGATTGTGTTTTTATTCTTTGTTTCCGTGACCTGGTCGTGCATTAAACAAGTAAATACACTTTGTCTGTCTGTCTACTTGTTCATCGCATTAACCCTCCACTGGTTTGCTTGGCAGGCTTTGACCTTCGACCTTTGACTTACAAAGGCACCGGTTGTTTGGATCAGACATGCATAAGACTAGCATCACTTAAGAGAAGAAGAGGAAGTGAATTTCCTTACTGGCATGGAGATGTTGTAGCTGAAGCAAACTTGAACATCCTTCAGATTGAAGGTAGATGTAAGATTCCTGGCTTTATTGTCACCTCCAAAGAAACCTCGATACATTTGTCTCATCGGATCCACGTTGAGCATGTATGAGATGTTCATCCCCAAACTCATCACCCCTGTGAAGACACGCAGCAGCAGGGTTTAAGATCATTTCATGGCACAATGTTGTAGATTTACCAGCTGTTAGGGTTATAATAGAATGAATTTCCTTTCTACCTGCTTTGCTTCTTGTTGTTTCCACCATTTTGAAGCAGGCTGTTAAGTTTCCCATTGGCAACATTTCATCTGTTTTGGCCACACAGTCAAATCTCTCAGTGCTTATCACCTTAGGTTGGAAGGAGAGATGAGTTGTGACGTTGACGACAGGCCTGGACCTGAAAGACATCCATTAACATTAATCACCCGCTCATTGAAGTGTCAGTGGCGTTAAACCTTTTGTTTTCAAAAGTGTCTTGCCCAAGGACACGTCAGCATGTAGCAGGGCCAGGAATCAAACCCTCAACCTTCACATTGAAAGACAACTCCTTTTTGTGCCTCGTTTATCTTAACAGCTTTTTGTCCTGCACAATGTTCACAGGCGTCTGCAGCTGCTGTTCCTTTGTTATGTAGAGTGGTGTTATGTCACATGACCAGCACAAAAAAACCACTGGTGATTTGACTAATGTGGAGGATTTCTATTGTCTGCTCATTCACCTTTGACCTCTGGTATCTACCCGAGAACAGCTGTTTACTGGACGCCATCTATGCACTCGAGATAGTTATGAAGATCCTGGTAAATCAGCTTTTTCTGAATTTCTCAGACCAAAGACAACAAACATGTTCAAAGTCAGTTAAAACTACTTTTAAAGAAGGAGGAACCTTTGGATTTAACAAAACACAGTTCCTCTCCATTTTGCATTAAGTTGCTGCCATGTGTTTGTTTAGCTGATGACAACTGCGCCTAATAAAGTGGCCATGAGTGCAAAAACAAAGCATAGCATCTCATGGATGATTTATGGCGCATTTCCACCGGCTCTACTCGCCTCGCCACGGCACGATTTAAGTTTCCACTAGCCTGGTACCAGGTACTATTTGTACGTGCTTAAAAGCAGGTACTATGCGATGATTGGTCAGACTGCCGGCCGCTGAGTCCCGTCACAGGAAGAGACGTCGACAGACAACAACTGAGACAACTACAGAAGTGTGGTGTAAAGTCACTAGTCACTCGTGTGTGTGTGTCGCGTATACAACAAAGTCACCGCAGTTTCACTCAGCCTTGCAGTGATGACTCCTCCCACGCTAAGTAGGTACTTTTTTGTAGTGGAGATGCGACCTAATCGTGCCGTGTCGTGCCGTGGTGGAAATGTGCCGTTAGTGTTCGGAGCAACTTAGAGAGAGAGTGGGTCAGAGGCACTGTCACGAGTGTTTTGGTCTTGTGTTAGTTTAGATTTAAAGTCACGTTAAGTTGAGTTAAGTCCATGTCACTTTCGTGTCTTCCTTCATCTGTTTCTCCCCTCGTTCCCTCATGCACTTCACCTGGTGACCCTTCAGTAATCACTTGATTCCCTCTCCCCTGTATAACGTCCTCAGTGTCTCTGTCGTTTATGCTTCCAGAGAACACGTCAGAGTCCAAGTCTGTTTCGCCTTTTGCTAAATTAGCTCTAGTGCCAAGTTTTGTCGTGTTTATTCTACTTCATGAAGAAGTGATTTTGATTTTGTTTGTCTGTTGCAGAGGAAAATAAAAAGCCTTGAATCTTTCATCGAGCCTCGTGTCTCGTGCATTTGGACCCAAGCAGTGTATTGGGCTTCCTTTCCACCTCTTTGCTGTCACAACACGGCGGCAAAACCTTGCATATTACTGAAGTTTGCTCCGTGTCGGATGATTTGAAACCGAACCAGTTCCAAATAACGGAGGTGCCTCCTCTTTTTGGAACGAGAGTTTTCTCTCCAGCAGCCTCGGTCTCTCCGTCTGGTTCCGACACTCCACTCATCTCTTTTCAGACAATATAGGCTACAGCGACCTTTCTTCGCGATGTTTCACCAGTCGTTTCTTTATTGATTACCCGGGTTAAGTGTTAAGTGCTCCTTACGCTAATTTAATGGCCACTCCCTTTTTACCATCTGCAGAGCTGATACGAATATGTTTTCCTTTTTTATTTGCAACAAGATAGTGTATAAGGACAGGTATTCAGACCACAACTGAACGTTTGAAGAAAATGTAATGCCTTATTATTTAGAATTAGGCTATTATTGATGTAAATGCAGTCGTTCAAGGCGCACAATTGGTTTATTACGGTATTGCAAAATTCATGTCGTGGCGCAATGTCACACCGGTGATGACCATGACACCGGTGTACCGCCCACCCCAACTGTGGGCTTAAAAAGTGTTGTGAGTTGCATAATAATAGAATTTTAAATGTGATTAACTATTGCACTTCAGCCATTTATTGTTTGACAGCCTTCGTTTCTACATATTGTACTTAGGCCAATAAACCTTGAAATCTAAATATCCACACACACACTCTGCAGTGACACAATGTTTATACCTCAAGCAAACAGCTGTGCCCTGTGATCCAATCACAACATCTGGGAGTCCGTCCTCTCCCAGGTCGATGCCTCCATCGATGGCTTGTCCAAACAGTCTCAGTCGAGGATGAATTTCCTGAGCACTGATTCTCTGAAATCATTAGTTTGAAAACAGAATTATTTGCAAAAACATTCTCACTTACCAAGAGCAACTCACTCATGTCCTTCACAGAAGATCAGACCTTTTTTTAAAGTTCTTATTCCAAAAGCTTAGTTTAATCTTCTGTAAATACAAATGCATCTGACTTCAATAACCCGCACTAATCCTGAATCACCTGACTGAACGTGCTGCGTATTCCCTTGCATTTGTCACCCAGGTAAATGTACACAGCGCCCCTGTTCTCATCCTCCAGAGGAGCTCCAACGGCAACGTCCCGGAGTCTGTCACCATTCAGATCTGCAAGGCTGGATATGGTGGTGCCAAATCTGCCCACAGACGGCACCGCTATTTTCAGCTCAATGTTCAGTTGCATCTGTGGGAAATAAGAAGTCTTCAGTGATTTGTAAGAAAGAAAACGTAGTTGTCAGAGACTGTACCACAGTCCCCACCTCATCAGTCACAGTGTAGACGTAGACCTGGCCTTCTCTCTTCTCCTGAGGCTGGTAAAACATGGGCGCTCCCACCAACAGGAAGTCAGTGGTACCGTCCGAGTCGATGTCTACTGAGCACAGCTCTGCACCGAAGTATGAACCAATCTGAAAACATGCAGCACACAAATAAGGATCAACTCACTTTCAGTTCATGTCAGCTGATACGATGCATTTGTTTTCTCCGGTGTTTCCTCTACAACCACAGATTAAATGAGCCTTTGCATTTAATGAGTGAAACATTGTGTGTTGTTATTATTATTATTATATAGTTTGTTATATGCTGTACTCATGCTGTACGATCGCCGGCTTTCAGCAGTGCTGTCTCTAAATACACCAGACTCCTCTGTTAAATATTGACAGGATTTTTTAGTCTTTTTAACTGATCGACAGTTGGGCATTGTTCAGTTCGATTCTTGTGTCGGGCGTCGCACTCGTGACTCCTTCAGCGCCGTCACTCTCTTACCAAGCAGCCTGTTCACGTCACATTTTAGTATCGGCTCACGCCAGAGCAGATACCAAAATACCAGGTACTTGGTACTATCCCTGAGCTGAGTTATGCTAGATCTGTAATGGAAAAGCACCACAACAGCTCCTGAGGTGAGGATTATGGACTTTGGTACAGGAGAGTGAGCAGTTTACAGACTTTTCAGTTTCTACCAAATAAAGCCTTTCAAATGGTGAGATAAAGTGGAAAACCTTATTTTTTTAGGTGATCCTTTTTGCTAGGTGGTTAAAATATGTCTCCAGATCTCAGCAAAGTCTGGTTTGATATGTGTGTGCACCTCATACAAGCACAATTCAAAAGACCTGTACCCCTAAGATAAGGATGAATAAATCAATGAAAATGAACAACCTGGTCCCCATTGAGTCTTCGGGCTACAGTCCACCCTGTGCCATCACGTTTGAAGAGTACCACCTGCCCCGTGTGTCTGAATCTTGGTGCACCCGTGAAGTACAGAGGCGTGTTCGCCATCTGTCCAACAGATATTGAGTATCCTGCAACAGAGACGGTCATCATCTTGTAACTGTTTATTTATATGTTATATATTACACTCATCATCACACATCATCGTAGTGTAGTTCACACAATACACATAATCGAAAGGGAAAGCGGGAGAAGCAAAAGCTTATCTAGTCCCGCCCCCATTATCTTCATACAATCCATAATTATTCTTTTCTTATGACATTTTGACAAAAACATGTTTCAGCATCAGAGATGTAGTCTAGCTCTAGACAGTCAATCAGACTCCATGTGTGTCTGTCCATAATATTCCGTCGTGAGCGACAGTCTCGACTTGTTGCCTCATCAGATGTGAAACTTTAAAGTGATTATGTCGTATTACATTATTACATGTCATTTAATACAATTGAATCGAGTACAATCAGCCAGGGGTGGAATCGAACTTGCGACCATGATGCCGTTGCATACAGGGTACCGGTCTTAACCACTGAGCCACTCCACCCGCTTGATATTGATACCGATTAAGATGCACGTGTAAATAGAGAAAGTACTTTACCAAGGTACGAGTCATTCTGCATGCGTGGATCTTCAATTTGTCTTTCTTTTTGTTCTTGGAGCTCTTGCAGAGAGCCTCTCCAAGTCTTTGATCCCACTGAACCCAGGATCAACGTATCCTGTGAACACAAATATGCAAGTTTAGCCAGAAGATGATTAAATAATTGGGAGCCAGGAGTAAACAGACCAGGAGTCAAACCTGCTGAACAAACAGAAATCATGTTGCTGACATTTTTTGTAGGCAGTAGGTTTTACAAGATATTGTGACACTGTAGCCTGTTGTCTCTGTTTCAGCGGGACAATGCCAGGCCTCATTCTGCAGGAGTTACAACAGTGTGGCTTTGTACACAGAGTGCATGGGCTTGACTGGACTGTCTACACTCCACATTTGTCCTCTATTGAAAAAGCATGGCACATTGTAAGGACATGAATCTGAAGATGGTGACCAGCTCACATCAACCCAAACAATCAGTATCTGTAAATGATTCAAATGTGTAATTATCAAGTTGTTTTAAGCGTGTTGCAGGCATCAATTTCTAAATGTGTTTGTCGTTAAAAACTTTAAATGAAACTATTAGAAACCCTTTTTTTATTCCATATTCTCGACATTAGAAAATAAAAGTATGCATTATTTGTTATTATGTTATTAAGTGAAAGTTCCCTATATATACTGTATATTGTATTATTCATAATTATTTTGTACCCATTTTCCTTTGTTTAGTCGAGGATGTGGTCGGTGTTAATAAATATAAATGACTTTTGTTTTTTGATATGGATGGCATGATGGCACTTTTTTTGTCTGATACTGATATAAAAAACTGCCGATATCAACATCATTTTACACCTAAACTACTAAGCTGTTAACAACATTTCAAAGACATAATTCTGTGTAGCAAATTCTCACATAAAAAAAGAAATAAACAACCCACAACATGACTCAGTTAAAACGCTATTGCTCATTTTATTTACACTTTTCCAATCTTTGCATAGTTAAGCATGTGATATAGGATTTTTTGATTGTATCAGATTTTATATTTTTGTCTGTCCGATATCCGATCCAGTGATTTTGATCAGTATCGGACCGATAATGAGTATCGTAACAGCTCATACTTTATTAAAAATAGTGTGCTTACATACGAAAAAAAGGGCATTCAAAGGGTCAACGCTAAAATGCTTTAAAGAAATGAAGTTTGTCAGTAAAAATCTGAAACCCTGAAATCTGAAATCCTATCGTTGTCCCTTTGTCTGTTAAAGGAAAGTTAGACTGGGTCTGAAATCTGGCCTATTATCCTTAAGTGTGGGCAGGCTTTAGTTCATAATTTATTAAATGAATACCTACTAAGTATGAAGATGATCAGGTACTTTGCAGTCATGTAAGGTGAACATGAAGATTGAATGTGCTACTATTTTATTTTACTTACATTATAAAAGGCAGCACTGGATCCACTTTGAGACATTTCATTTTCCATGTGTCCTCCTCGAGCCACGCTGGAGCCTAAATTTGAGGCCAATCTGGTTATTTTTTCCCTTCAATTGTCATGAATGTTTGTCTTTCACGATGGTCACCATGTCAGATTAGATTCTTGCCTTGTCTTGTTTGTGGGACTGGCAACAATTACAACACTACAATTACAACCCCAACCAATCAGGGAAGTGGGCCAAGGAGGTAAGGAGTCGATCATGGTCATCACTTTACCACCTAACAGCCACAGCAGCTTCCTTCTTCCTCTTTGGTGTTGGTTTATAAATCAGTGTGACTTTGAGTTGTCTGATCCCAGCATTACACAAAGAGGAGAAAAACTTACCTTCCATTATAAAGATCTTTTTTTGAAAAGTCTCCAGTATTCCAGTCAGTCCTTTATAGTTCTCAATTTTGAAGGCATATTTGTCTGTTGGTTTTGAAGCAATGTCGGTAAATTTGTCCAGTTTGGCATCTTTGACCTGAAACGTTCAAATGATTAATTATCTGATGTAAGTCAGACGGACCAACAGCATAGGTTTATGCAAAAATCCAGTCATAATCCTAAATTCCACAACTTCCAAAAGAACACATCTTAGTATCTAATGTGCAAAAACATGGCTGAACTTCCTGAGAAGTAGAATTGTGTATCATCTGCGTAACGGTGGTTCACTGGATCACACATTTGATGTATAAATTTGATCCAGTTGAAATAAGAAATGACACAATGACATCACAGCTTACCGCAATGACAAAGCGAATGATGTCTTTCTCAACATATCTTTGAATGTCCATTACACTGTTTGAGTCAGTGGGATCTCCATCTGTTATCATAACCAGAACTTTAGTTGCATCTGGAGAGGCACCGACTGCTGGGTTTTCAAAGATAGTTTCCCTGAAATGAAATAATAATAATAATACAAAAGTAGCAATTGAAATGCTTAGAATATACAAAGGTGTTAAAAATGTGCATGAATGAACTAATACATCAACCATTAATCACTTTGAACATTTGAAATGTATAGAAATAAAAATGTGTCCAAGAAAAATACATACCATAAGTTTTAATATAAAAGACATGCATGTGATAACATCTGTCTCATCCACTGACTAATGCTTGTTTTGTGTGATTGTTTTAATCATAACAATGTAATATCTTGTTTGGCATAAAGCAAACTAAAGTTTAGAAGTACCTGTTCTCATTTAAGAACATCCTTGTGTTTCTCTAGATTCAGACCCAACAAAAACTGCTTTGAAATAATATTTTCAATCCCACTTCTTTCATTCTTGTGCTTTTTGATCATTTTGTCTGGGTTAATGGCATGACATTTGCCAAAGTTTGCATTGTATGTGATATTTTAAATAATGCTGACTTCTGTTGCTATGACAAACAATTAAAAACTGTTTTATTTTCACCTCATGAAATCATGCATTTGTTGTATTATACTTTCCCTCAAATTTATATAAACTGCATATTTTTACTATTCATCCTTATTTTAACTTATTTTCCTATGTTCAGTAGAGGACCTGGCAGAGTTGTTTCATAACTGGCCAGTGGAAGCTAATTCAGAAAATACAGAAAATAAATTGCTTTTTGATTTATAATCAGGACTGATGTCTGTTAAAGAAAAGAAAAGCTAACAGCAACAGGGACATTTTGGTGCTTACGATGCTGAGAGGGAGGAAATGATACAACTAAAATCACTGTTGTTGGTAATTGGTGAAAAATCCTAACCTGTGTTATACCTCCAAAGTAGATCTCATTGTCACGTAGAAAATATTGCATATTTGTTTTTTTTGTGAACTTTAATGTCTCAGAGCGGCATTTTGTATCGCAGACACTAGTCAAACAAACAAAAGATAGAATATGTACTACCATTAAGTTAGGTAAATAAATATGTCTTAGATTTAACGCCAGTTAACCAGTTATCATGACAGTTTGGGGGATATAGAGCACAAATTTGACACTTTTCCAAAAATGTGACATTTCATGGTCTTGAAAATAATGTAATTACATTTCGAAAAACTGACATTCAAAGGGTCAGTGCTAATATGCTAAAAAAAATAGCAGGTTTGATATTGCTTAAAAAATCAATTAATTGAAAGTGAAAAAGAAAACAAAGACATATAATTTGTAATGGCAGTTTTTAGGGAGTGTACATTTTTTGTACTTAAGGTGAAGAGTGTTATTTTTTAAGGGTTGATTAATTTCACTGGAGTCAACATGTTCACATTAACTATTTGTATTCAAAACTGAGATTTCAAATAGCAAATTTATCTTTTAGTCATTTAATCTATGAAAACTCGTTTATGATACCTTTCCTCATAAAATGCTCATAATCAGTTTTTGTTGGAATGGACATATAACAGAACAACAACAAAGAAATAAATAAACAAAACAAGGAACAAAGCAATTGTTAAACTTTAAATTTGTCTGATTTATTTCAACCTATTTTCTAATTACTACCTTTTATCTTTATCATTAAAAGCTATACATGTATTAAAACTAAATGTACCCTTATCAACAGAAATTACATTTCTATGATCAGTGGAACTGAACTCACAGCACAAATTTGAGGGCTTTGTATGTGCAGGTGAGGTACTTCATGTGCGGCTCTTTATCAAGTTTACCAACAGCTCTGCCAGCTTGATCGTCATTGAAGTCAAAAACGCTCCTGGGTTCTGAGGAGAACTGAACTGCTGCAAACTGATAAAAAGGGGTTAATATAATACAGTATTTATTTAATCACCATGTGCATTTATTTTGACAAAAAACTGCTATAAACCCTTTTAATGTTGCAGTGAAGTAGTGACCTTGATTGATGTGTTCTTCAGACTCTTCATTATATCCTTAATGAAGACTTTGTTGTTGGTGAACTCCTCCGTTGTCATACTGTTTGATCCATCAAACAGAAAAACAAGGTCCACTGTCTTTTTTGTACATTCTGAAAAAGATATGTTCATTCATTCATTAGCCATGTTGCTACCGAGTGGAACGGTTCAGTTTGGTACAGTCTTTGTGTTTCCAACGTCACAGCCCCAACCATTCCAGTTTTAGCACCCTTCCCTACCAGAGTAAAATGGTACGGTGCAGGTGGAGCTAGACTGGCTCCACCTATGACAGTCAGCTGATTGAGCAACAGAAACAGAACTCCCTTGTGACCGGTGTTTCTTTAACACCTGCAGTCTATCCTCAAACAAAGCTTGATGTCTGGTTGAGACAAACGGCCACAAACCGAGCAGGGAAAAAGAGCTACTGAATGTCCTCCATTGTTGTCTGTTGCGACGCATTTGTTGTCCTCGTTTGTTGTGGTCACACCGCTACGACGTTCCATATCTCAATGACGCGGCCATCGGGCACAGCCCGTCTACCAAGTACTGTTCTCAGCCCAAACACGAGCCTGACCCAGGGCTTTACTGTTCCCAATCTGACTGTACTGTGCCACACTGTGTCATGATGGAAACATGGCAATTGATACCACTTTATCCTTGACATGAGGGTCATGGAAGCTGGAGCCAATCCCAGCTGACACAGGGTGACAGGCAGGATCACACCCTGGACAGGTCACCAGTCCATCGCAGGGTCAACATATCGACAAATAACCATCTATTCTCACATTCACACATCACCTGTGGTCTGTTTGTATACGGTCACAAACCCACAGCTTTGTGTACAAAAACATTCTGGAAGAGCAAGACGACTAAAAACCTGGCGCTAAGTGTTTCCTGTCGACACAGTTGTCACTCGCTATGTTTACATGGACAATATCTCACGTAAGACTGGCAATGTGAAAACTCTGATACAATACAGCCCATTCACAAACACATTTCATCCCAAGCAAGAGGGCTGGTATAAGACCTTGGTACAGGACCGTGTGTCTTCTTGGCACAAATGATTGAGGATTTCTTCAAAGTGTCTTTCCAGCATTCCATTCAGAAATAGAACACTTGCATATTATCTGCGGGACCAACGGAGTGACGGAATAACGACAGAGTCGCTGCACAACGCAAACGCCTTGACTACAGTGGATGCGTATCACATCTGACGCCGTGAGAGAGACGCATTCAGTGGAATTCCTGCAGAAGACACTTTCCTGAGCGAACGGGACATTCAGATAGAAGATCTGATTTGGAGTGCAGTCTAATCCCAGTGTAGAGGGTTATTGAGCAGCATTAGAGCAGCGTTTGTCTTACCTTGGAACGCAGGTGTGAAGTTGGAGATTTGCTTAAGTTGATCAGTTATCTTGTAACACACACCGCTCAGGTAGGAGTTTTCATTACATTCATGGACCACATTTGGACTGCAAACCTAAACCAGAACATAACAAAAACGTACAGTATGTGATATAAAACATTATTTTTTATTGTTACTTATTGAGGAATTTGTGATTTTCTTACAGTGAACTGAGAGTTTGCAGAGTCAGCGGCAATCGACAAACCAAGGTGCTTCACTGGATTTGTTTTGTCTGAAACGGGAGCAAAAACACATACTTGTGAGGACTCTGCTGTGACAGACTAAACAAACCCTAACCACTTAATGTCTACCATGAGAAAAGTACACACAGTGTTCTGTATTTAATTTCCCTTTTTTTAGAGATGTGAAACTTTGTTACATATTTATTTGTAATCAGACTCATTACTGTAACTAAAACAATGCTCTGTGTACTTAGTTGTATAGCCCTGATTGTATTTCTGTTATTCTTATTCTTACCATTAATTGTGCATTTATTATTAATGACTTAATTCATTTATTTCATTTTCAGTGAAATGAAAAAAAATGTTTATTAAAACATGGAAATCAAACACAGAATAAACCAATGTGTCATGTGTTCTCAAGAAGAGTTTGAGAACGATATATACGATGAGAGTGAAGTCAAGTGCGTTATTTCAGTTTTTTTAGGCACAACATTCTGTTTTTGTTGAACTGGAATCAGAGTTGTAAATGCTCATAATGCACCAGTGTGTTGTTACTGACTTTCAGCAACAGAATAGTGTAACATTGACTGTCTGTAAGGTTGTGTCTCTTTGTTTTCATTACCTTCAGAATTGAAGCAGAAGGAGCTTTGGTTTCTGTCCAGTTTGCAGACTCCTCCGGATCCGTTTAGCTGCAGAGGTGCAGTGACGATGATCCTGCAGACAAGGTCCATGACCATGATCATCTCAACCTGTGTTTCTCAAACTGTCTCTATAGTCACCTACTTTTTAAAGATAGCAAACGCTTGTGGCCTAAATAACAATGTAAGTGACTTATCTAATATAATTCTTAATTGGTAAATGTTTGGACAATTACAGTAATTCCATCTTTATTTGATGCATGTTATTTCAAACATCACAGGTCCCTAGACCCATCTGTGGGTCCCGATCCAGTCTTTGAGAACCACTGCAGCTTCTAACTTAAAGGTTCAGTGTGTAAAATGTACATAAGAATTTGAAAGTAAATAATCATATTTGTATAAGTATTTTATATTTGGAGCTCTATGGAGGTTTTACAGTAGCCCACAATGGACAACATTGTTTTCATTTTGACTCTAACTCAAAAATAGACGTACAACCTATAACGTATCATTTTACACACTACGTCCTCTCTGTTCAGAAGATGTGGTGTGATCGTACAGAAGTTTCTGCTCAAAGCAAATGTCATCGTCACTGTGAGGAACAACAAGTTCCCTAAAGGAAAAAGTATTTAAAAATGGAAACTTACCCTTTGTCTGTGTCGGAAATGAACTGAAGCACTTTGTATCCAAAGAAATCCTTTTGTTCACCAGGGTAGATGTCGGGTTTTGACAGGTCAATGTTGAACGCCAAAGAAAGAGGCATAGCTGCAATTATATATATATTTATTATGATTCTTTTAAAAAAGGGGGGAAAGTACGACAACAATCTTTAATCTAAATATGTGACAATTTGTTTTAAATGGCTATAAGAGACTTCAATTATTAAATAATTTAAGTTAATTCACCAAATTCTATGACTAATTTACTTTAGTTTTTTTCAGGGCAGTTTCTATCAAATAAATCATGTAAAAATAACTTAAATAATAACTTTTTTAAATAAAAACTTGGTTTCTAATGTGCACAAAAAACACTTTATATTTTTACATCTATAGTTATATTTATTTCCCACAAGAAAGATTAATTTCACTTTATGAATCATTTCAAAAACCCAGCTAGTCATACTTTTTATTTATAATGATATATTTGTATATACATGAAATAATTGAGACCCTCTGATTTTACACATGATGGGGTGCCTATGATTATTGCTCCACAATAACACTCTTGTTTAAAAATATGTTGTTTGTTAACAAAAGTAATATACATGCAAGTAGAATATGTAAAATATATGAACAATATTTGAAATGAGTGAACAATTAAAAATATCACCCTTTCAAGTTTTATAATGTTGTTCAAAACTTATGGAATATACATATATTATAATATAGAACATACTTGCACTTACTCAAACATATATACAGTACATACTGCATAAACGACCACTGACACAAATGCAGTAAAATGTATTTTCTCATCAAGATTTACCAGAAAAATAAAGATTAGATATTTGATAAGAAAATACATTTTACTGCATTTGCTTGTGTGTGTGTGTGTGTGTGTGTGTGTGTGTGTGTTTCCTGAATGATAATTCAAAGTGTGCAGTGCATGAGTTTGTGGTCAAACACTTATTCTACCTCACTAAAAGATAGATTGTAAAAAAGAAAGATTTAAACATTCATATATGTATATGTACATGTATTTGTATATATGATACATATGCATATATATGTATACATATATAATATTTATATACATCTACATTTGTGTTTGTGCGTTTCAAACATAAACAAAATAGAAGAAGGGTTAGCTAAAATATAAAAAGAAAAACATTTTTGTTATGTTACAACAACCTGAGAACTCGACGTATAAACTTGATTTAAAATGCTGATTTTCATAAATGTATTGAAATGTATTTTCACACTAAGAGCGAGTTTGTACGTGAGCAGGACATGGTATTAAAAAAGACCCAATAAATCTATGTTTAGTTTGTTTTTAATATGAATATTAAAGTGTTCAAACCTCATAAATTATCTCCACTGTAAATTATCTCTAATGTTGCTAGTAAAATGTTGGTTTACATAAATGAAGTAAAATGATTGATTTTTGTTTTACAGACCTAAACTGCAAACTCACAGGAAGCTAAAATATCTGTAATTATACTTTTTTTTATAATTACAAAAACCCCAATAAAAGTCAATTCATTTAAAGTTTGAAATACCTGTAAAGTCTCCGCAATAAAATAATGTATCCTGTGAGGAAAGAATGTGGTTGTAATAATTGTAGTTAAAGTCTTACCCAGAGCCAAGAGGCTGGTGAACAGGAAAAGGCGACACTTCTCTGGCATGTTTCACACGCTGCGACTGCTGCTGCTGCTGCGGCTGCTGCTGCTGCTGCTGCTGCTGTTTTGGCTCATATGCACAGTATATGCAATGCTTCCTGTGTGCTTCATAAATGAGGGTGTTTCCGGAACAGGTGGGGCATTGTGACACTTCTGTTTTCCTTCCAGAAAAACTCTTTTTAGTCTGGTTACAGACACACACACACACACACACACACAGCCTTTTCTTTCTCATTTATTGAAAAGTAAAGGAGGAACAATGTCACTGATTCTTCATGGGCGAGCAGCGTCACCCAAAACAGAGCTGCAAAAAGAAAACTTTTTCTTTTCATTTCCTTTTATATTCATTTATGTTTGTTTGTTGATTACAGAGAAAAGTTCATTCAGAGTTTTCTTCTGTTCACACTTTATATAAAGTATGCAATGTTGGTCCAGGCTACGTCGTGATTCAAGAGACAATCGTGAGACTGCTGAAAATATGGGAGTCACTCGCAGGTTGAACGTTTTCTCGAGAGTTTTCGATAATTCAGAAAAACATTTACTCCGAAAAAATTAGTTTTTTCAAATGAATGCAATGCGCTTCTGTACTGATGTTCACAACATCTATTTATTTACATATTGACTTAGGTTTTGCCTGATTGTCCTCAACATTTGCAACAATCATTTAAACTTTAATCAAAGAGTCCACTTTATTTAGTGTCCAATCCAACTTTATTTATAAAGCACTTTAAAAATGGCAGCGGAAACAACCCAAATAAATACAAAGTAAAAATGTTTTTGTTTCATTTTTGCTGTCAATTGGACACTCTAAATTGACCATAAGTGTGAGTCGTGGATGGTTGTTTGTCTCTGTATGTGGCCCTGTAATGAACCCCGCCTTTTGCCCTCTGTCATCTGAGCCATGTGAGTATGTTTCTTTGTTACATTGTTCTTTAACTGTATCTACTTTTTTAATTTTAATTTTTTAATTTTAAATCAGACCTGCTATTATTTGTGTTGTTTGGAAACTTAATTTTCTTCAACTAGTAACAGGAGTTGAAAACTAGCAATATCTATAATCTCGATGCTCAGGCTGGATTTGTACTGTGGTGATTAAACTGGTTTATTCCTTTAATTCAAATTTATTACATGTGATGGCGCCACGGACGGCTGCCTCGGTGCTTCGCTCCGCAGTACTTTGTTTGTTTTTGTTTATTTGTCGCGTTCTAAGTTGTCCCTCCATCATCCAATACACTCGAGAGGAACTGTTACAGTCTGAACATTTAACTGGTCACACTTTTTCGCCGTTTCCCAGCGATTCTGGTGTATTCACGAAACTTTTAGTTGCAGGAGCAGCAGCTCTCTGTAGGATGTTCAGGAGACGCAGACGGGGCAAGCGAGCCGGCGCGCTCGTTAAGCTCAGACAGCGGGGTTTTTTTCGGACAGCGCTCCCGTCTATACATCTGGTGAATGTCCACTCCCTGAACAATAAGATGAAGGAACTGCTGCTTCTCAACAGTAGAAGTAAGAAGATGTGTGTCAGCTCTTCAGGAAACAGAAGTCCAGGAAAGCTCCAGGCCCAGACGGCGTGTCACCCTCCTGTCTGAAGGTCTGTGCCGACCAGCTGGCCCCCATCTTTACCCAGATCTTCAACAGATCACTGGAGCTGTGCGAAGTCCCCTCCTGCTTCAAACACTCTACAATAATCCCGGTCCCCAAGAAACCAGCAATCTCAGGTCTAAATGACTACAGGCCCGTGGCCCTGACGTCTGTGGTCATGAAGGCCTTTGAGAGACTGGTGTTGTGCCACCTGAAGGACATCACAGGCCCCCTGCTGGACCCCCTGCAGTTTGCATATCGGGCAAACAGGTCAGTGGATGATGCAATCAATATGGGTCTGCATTACATCCTGCATCACCTCGACTCCCCAGGGACATATGCTAGGATCCTGTTTGTGGACTTCAGCTCGGCGTTCAACACCATCATCCCGGACATCCTGCACTCCAAACTCACCCAGCTCTCCGTCTCAGCCCCCACCTGTCAGTGGATTACAAACTTCCTCACAGATAGGAGCCAGCAGGTGAGACTGGGGAGAATCACTTCCAGCACCCGGACAATCAGCACTGGCGCCCCCCAGGGATGTGTGCTCTCCCCACTGCTCTTCTCCCTCCACACTAACGACTGCACCTCTAGTGACCCATCTGTCAAACTCCTGAAGTTTGCAGACGACACAACAGTCATCGGCCTCATCCGAGACGGTGACGAGTCTGCATACAGACGGGAGGTGGAACAACTGGTCCTCTGGTGTGGTCAGAACAATCTGGAGCTGAACACGCTCAAAACTGTGGAGATGACAGTGGACTTCAGGAGTAACTCCCCTGCTCTGCCCCCCCTCACCATCCTCAATAACACTGTGTCTGCTGTGGAAACCTTCAAGTTTCTAGGATCCACCATCTCCCATGACCTAAAGTGGGCACCAAACATGGACTCCATAGTCAAAAAGGCCCAGCAGAGGCTGTACTTCCTGCGACAGCTCAGGAAGTACAACCTGCCCCAGGAGCTGCTGATCCAGTTCTACACAGCAATAGTCCAGTCTGTTCTCTGCACCTCCATCATCGTTTGGTTTGGATCAGCCACCAAACAGGACAGAAACAGACTGAATCGCACCATCAGGACTGCAGAGAGAATCATTGGTGTTAAACTGCCCACCATCCAGGACTTGAACACATCCAGAGTCAAGAAACGGGCAGGTAGTATCTCTGCAGATCCATCACATCCCGGAAATAACCGGTTTGATCTTCTTCCCTCTGGCAGTAGTTACAGAACACTGTACACCAAAACTGCTAGACACAAGAACAGTTTTTTCCCCCAGGCCATCACACTTCTGAACACTTGACCAGTTTATTTATTTATTCACTATTTTGCACCTTATCGTTTATATACTTAAATATATATATTTAAAAATAGACCGGACCTCTGGACACCTTATTTATTCACTTTTGTTGAAAGTATGTTAAGTTATGTTGATGTTTACGTTTCATGTACAGCGTGTGTTTGAAAAAACCGGAGTCAAATTCCTTGTATGTGTTCACATACTTGGCCAATAAAGCTGATTCTGATTCTGATTCAAAGAAAATAAATTAGGCCACTTTTGTTATTTGCTATTCCAAGGTGGTGGGCCCCCCACATCTAATTCAGTGTAGGGCCCCGTAAAGGCTTGGGCCAGCACTGGACCTACCCTTGACCCTGACTTTCTTAAATCTGGATTGGATAATTAATAATTACATAATTAATGTTACTGGTAAAAACCCTGTGTTTGTTCTACTATTCAATACCAACAAATATCTGCAATGAAAAAATATTACACCAATTGTATTCAGGACAAGTGTGATCATTACAATCATGTTGTATGAGACTTTCTGTTCTGCTTTGATTCTTATCAAATGACTGGTGACATCACAGAGGATGTGAAAACATGAAGTACAGCAAAATAAATGAACACACGTTTGGTCACTTTTGAACCTTGAGAGAAAAGTCGACCACTGGGCAGCCTTGTGTTACACAGCCCAGGGAAATGATGTCGACATGTGGGGACAAATACAAAGACAGGTTCTCTGGGTCGATGCCTCCACTGGATTCTATCAGCACAGTTGGGAACTCGGTCTTCAGGGAGCGAGCTGCTGCGTGGAGCTCCTGCAGGGGAGACAGAGGTGTGTGTTTGTGAGTGACATAAGCCGTGAAAATGAGACATGATGTGGACACTTGTTTCACCTGAGGTTTAAAGTTGTCCAGCATAACAATATCTGCTCCAGCTGCAGCAGCTTCTCTGCCCTGCTCTGCAGAGCAACACTCCACCTCGATCTTACTGCTGAAGCCACACATGGAGCGTGCAACTTTCACTGCCTGCACAACAAACACAGTCATTCATCCATTCATTGGTTGATTAGAGCACCACAAAGAGAAAGAAAAATCATGTATATTTAATTGTATCACTTCTATTTGTATAATTGTGTGTGATTGATTATATACATCATTATATTATATATATATATTTTCATGTGTACTTCATATACATTTGTTATTATATCATCATTTTTACCGTATCATTTGTGTCGTATCGTTGCTTGTGTTTTTATTGTATTGTAATATTTCTAATGTAGGCTAAGAGACACCATGAGACACCATGTCACATGGCGTGTCATCGTATAATATAACCCTAATCCTCACCCATATCTGTCATTTCATATTGTACTGGATTGTATTGAATAACACAGTTACAGTTATTGTGTAAATATTTCATATTGTCAAAAACCAGCCAGGTCGAGTGTTTTTGGATTTTGAAGTAAACACAAACAAAGAAGAATGATAGTGTGACTGATACTGGAGTTCCCTGACAGGTGGGGGAGGAGCGCAGTCTCAAGATCAAACCAGATCGGCCGCAGTCCAACCTTAACATGTCACTGGACCTTTAAGTGTTCATGACTTACTGTTTCACAATTAGCTGATCAGTTTATTACAAATCTTAATTATTCATTTCATCAATGAAAATGAACATAACTATCAGCTTTCTTCTCTCAGCCGCTCACCTCACTGATACTTCCTGATGCCCACACATGGTTGTCCTTCAGCATCACCATTCCACTCAGGTCCTGTCTGTGCATGGATACGCCCCCAACCAGCATGGCGTACTTCTCCACCAGACGGAAGCCTGGCGTGGTCTTACGTGTGCCTGCCACTTCTCCATGCCATCCTCCGGCCGCTGCCACTGCCTGGAGCTGAGAGCAGCGAGTAGCGATCCCCGAGGCTCGGGCCAGGCAGTTGAGAGCTGGCCTCTCCCCGAGGAGGAGGCACCTCGCCGGGCCTCTGACCACAGCGGTCACTGTAACAGCATCTGGACCTGTGGAGGTTAAACAGATGTGTGGGAAAACCTGGAGACCATCGGTCTTTTTGCTGTAAGGAAACCGAGCTAGCCACTATCCCGCCCCAAAATAGCGTTCTTTTGGTCAGCTACAGGAACTCTCTAAAGTTCTCATTGTGAAAATAGCAACACTTTTTAGCCGTGTGAAAGCAGCTGCACCTCCCGTAGCCTTCGCTTCACTGGCTTCCTGTCCTCTTCCTGCCGTCTTCTCTGAATCGTTGCACCATCAGAGCACTGAGGTCTGACTTAAAGGTTGAGGAGACAGAGTCTTTTCTGTGGTGGTTCCTAAACTCTGGAAAGGTCTGCCAGACCATATAGGAGCCATATAAGACCCTCAAGACCCTTTAGTCTTTGCTAAAGAACCAGTTTGGCTTTTAATCCTTGTTGAGCATTCACTCATTTTATTTGTTGATTGATTTAACCTAAATTTTGATTTGATTGACCTTAACCATACCGATGTCAGCTCCCTCCTGGTAAGTCCAGTCCACGGTGCAGCCGACCTCGGTGAACACCGCTGTGAAGAAGGGCCTTCCTGCTAGAATGCTGTTCGGTGTCTTACACAGCAGCTTCGCCTCCACCTCCCGGGACCCCACACACACTCCTGCAGGATCAAAGTTGGGTGTGTCCTCTGCCAGCCACCGTCTGGCCAGTTGTGTCAGTGTGTGAGGAGGGATCGCATTTGCTGCTGTGTGTGTGTGGGGAGACATTCTGAAAGGAGAGCAGCGTAAAACAATGTCAAAGAAGTCACAAAATAAAAACTGTGACTGTGTATGAAATACCAGGCTGTGTTTGTGTGTCAATGACTTTTTCATTTACAATATAATACTACAATTTTTGTGTTCATGAGAATTAAAGAAAACTAAAATATGATTTAAACAGTTTTACTGAATGACATAGATGTGAAGGCCAAATAAATGTGTATTTGTATTGCACCAAATCATAACATAAAGCACATGACCTCAAGGCACTGAACATAATTACAATATTATAGAAAGAAAAGAAGTGAAACCCAACTAACATTTAAACAGTTAGTAACTGAGTCTGTTTAGTGGACAGCCCCCCCCCCCCCCCCCCCCCCCCCACGACCTAATGGACAGACGTGATTGATTTTTATTTTTATAATTTCTTCATAGTGTTTTTTGTGAATATTCCTCTAACATTATACTGACTGCATCTCACTTTAAATAACCTCTGGATAATTTGGTGATAACTGTGCATTTTTTTGCTTTGAGCACAATGTTTTACTCCTAAATTTCATTATGTTTAGTTAAATAACGGTGGGTTAGATGGCTTCAAATGTCTTTGTTTACAATCTGTATTGCTTTCCTTTATAGTTGCTAAGAAAAAACAATGTGTGTAAATTAGAATGGCAACCAAAAAGAACAACCTTAGGTAAAAAGAAAAGAAGCACTGAGACTGTCCCAGGAATAAAATCTGGACAAGAACATTTTAAAACATGATAACCATTCATAATACATTTGATTTGCATCTGCAGTGATTCCGGTTGTTTTCTCCTAAACCTGCATGAACATCTAATGTTGCCATGACATTTCTACTGCAAGGCTCTCAACTGGTCAATTTTCTTTGACAGGACCAGAATGAATAAACACAAGTGTGTGAGTGACTTACTTCCATCAGTGGCTCTCCTTTGTGTGTTGCTCTCAGACTGCAGTGTTGTAACACTGTGCACACAGAGTCACAGAGTCACAGAGTCACAGGAAACATGATGTGGAATTTGCCCTGTGTCCATGTTGGAATGTTTACAAGTTAGCTTGAGAGCGTTAGCACTACGATTAGAATTGACTGACAGGCAACAGGAACAGGCCTGGAAATCCACAGAGTTGTTGTTGACAAAACTCTTACGTCATAGATTTGTGATTTCAGGTTTATTAAATGACTTCATGACATGGAATTCTTTTTTTATTTGTGGATCTTTGCACATAAGCCTCCACCGTCCTATTTCCTGACTAAAACTGCCAGTACACCAGTGATGTTTTCAGGCTTTTACAGAGGGCTGCTTGTGTGTTACATTATCAAGGCTGTTTGTCTCAGTGTTTGTACGGTGGAAGGCATCTTGGAAACCCGACGCAGCGTAAATCTCGTAATTCTCTTAGTTTCCAAGCTGGAAAAGTGGACTTCAGGGAGAATTCCTGTGTAAGGACTGCCCCATGACCTTGGAAATTCTGAGTTCTGGCTACAAATGGTACGCTGCATTATTTGTGGTTTTTGTACCGGTCAGTCTCGTCTAAAGTAGCTAAAATGGATACTTGAGTAAAAGTACAAGTATCTTACCAGAACATTTCTTTGGTAGAAGTTGAATTCACCTTTTACAATATGATTTAAGTAAAAGTCTTAAAGTATATGATATGTACTGTACTTAAGTATCAAAAGCAATTTAAGTAAAGTGAAGTAAAAGTAAAGTGGTCGAGCAAGTTGCCTTTCAATTGGAAGGTTGTGGGTTCTGTTCCTGGCTCTGCTAGTCTGTATGTGTCCTTACAGGGCAAGACACTTAACCCCAGCTCCTGACTGCTGTGCTGGCAGCGTGTGAATGTGGGTGAATGGCAAAAACTGGAGTGTAAACAGCTTTGAATGGTCGTCTTCTGGGATTTTATCTGGTAGCAACGAGTAACTAAGATAGCTTGGGGAAATGTGTATTGGAGTAAAGGTTGCTAGAACTATAAATAGTACAGATACGTGAATTTTGTACTTAAGTATAGCAACAAAGTATTTGTACTTTTGTACTACTCGCTGGTATTGGTTCATTTGTTGTCAAAACTTGGTTGTCCAACACCAACATAGGATTGCAAAATGGCTGCCACACTACAAGCACTGCTACTGCTAATAGCACTTGTCGTATTTATTAATAATAATAATAATAATAAGAAGAAGAAGAATAATAATACATTTTATTTGGAGGCACCTCTCTGGGCACTCGAGTACACCGTACAATACATAAATAAATAAAAACACTAAGAGGAAAAAAAAATAAATAAAAAATGTTTGTTTCCCAGTAAATGAGTCGAACACATTTACATTTTTACATGTTAAATTTTTACATTTAAGTAACAGACACTTTCATCCAAAGTTAGTATCCATGTATCCATGTTTTTGAATGAAGCACTTTTTGTTTGTTGTGGCTATACAAATAAAGTCTGTTTGATTAATTGATTATTACTTTTGTAATATTATGACAAATGTATTTTTTTAAGCTGTGTTTACATGAGTGGAGTCTGAGAGAAGCACAAAGACAGGAAGTGGAATATGAAGCTATTTCAGTGCTTCCGGTCAGTGGCCTACTACAAAAGAGTGGCGCTGACGTCACACCGCTGCTGTTCAGTCGGCTTTGCGCGCTCCCGCTCTGGGGCTTCTTCCTCTTCCTCCTCCTCCTCCTCCACATCCAGAGCAAAGAACCAGGAAGTGAAAGTACACACATGGAGGGTGTGTCTTCCCCTTCCAGTGTATGTCTTATTTTTATAAACACAGTCCTCCTCGGATAATTAAATGGGGGACTCGGCGAGGACCAAGCGGCGGGAGCAGCTGAAGCGCTGGGCCGGCTCCTGCACGGACAAAGCGTCCGCCGTGCCCCGGCGGAGGTGGCCGGGCGATGCCGAAGACTGTGAGGGGGAGCTGGTCGAGCCACCGAGGGAGCAGGCAGTGACTGCGGTCTCGGATGAAGTCAGCCCCCTCCTCAAACGACGGTAAAGGAAACCGTCTCCTGTTCAATTGTTTTAATAGGAAGGGCTAGGCTAACAGCTAGTTAGCTTAGCTTTACCACGTCAAGGTGCTGCTAAAGGAGGAATGTTGTGCGTGGGCTTTGGACAAAATAACACGAAACAAGCTCGTCAGCTACTGATAACGTCACTTGTTAGTGTCTCAACGATTCGACCAAAAAATGTTTTCTCGATTATTTTCAAACCGTCGATATCACGATAAATACAATGAAAATGTATGAAATGAAAGCTTTTTTTTTGCTCATGGGTGATTCTGGCGTGTTTCGTCTGTTCACGTATGACAGATTTAAGTACTTCATTTTTCACAGTGAAAATATCACATATCCTCAATGACATCCTTCCTGTCCACAATCGTCACGTCAAATAATAATAATAATATTAATAATAATAATTACTAGGACAAAGTACTTTTTCTCAGTCATATGTACAGAATTTGTCATTACTAATGGCTGTAATTCACATCCATATTTACACGTTGTGAATTATCTACTACTGACAAGTATGATATGTTTCTATAACTTTGTTGCCACTGAGAATTAAAGCAGCTAAATATTTTGAAAAAAAAAATATTGCACCTTCTGCGATTTGAAAAGTTGCCATAGGCCGTATCGCAATCTTGATAAATTGTTGATTAATTGTTCAGCCCTGATTTGCAGTGATGTGCAGTTTGTCAGATGCCATGTTTTTGTGATGTTTCAACCTTGAATTTCTACCCAAACTGGTGACAGTTCAGAAAAGTCTGTTACACAACGTTTACGCAACATATCTTTCAATTAATTTGTGCTGAAGTGTTAACCATCTTGCTCAGTGGTGTCAAACTGGCAGCTCACGGGCCACATGCGGCCTCCCGCTTAATATCTTGTTATAATAAAAATATGGCCTGCAACCTCCTCTTCTTTTAAACACAGCGCATGTGGCTGAGGCCCAGCTGTCAACGACGGGATAGAACAAGATCAATTTAAGATCATATTTCCCACTTGCTACTGAGCGGTTGTTTTCCCCCAATTTTTTTCTTGTTTGTGCCAGACTAGACACTTATTGGCCCCCGGGTCATTTGAGTTTGACACCGCTGATTGAGCTAAAACTGGCCATTTAAAAAAAACCCAAAACCATAAAGCTTATTTACAGATTGTTCCCTTGGTTACGTCCTTGTCACTTGATGGTGGAGACATATATCTTTATTTACAGGATGTTGCCTGTGCTTATTGAAGCATTTACCTCATGTTGAGGGTATACAGATCTTATCCGATTAAACATTTGTTTTTTTTCTGCGATATCCAATCCAGTGATTTTGGCCAGTGTCAGACCAATACCCATACAGAGTAGGGATCGACTAATATGGGTTTTTCTATGGCAGATGAGCTGATTTTCTCTTTTTTTTCATCAATCTGATAAAATGGTTTAATGATAACAAATAATAGAACAAATTGCTTAACTTTAGTAACAAGTCATTGAATAACACTGATGGTCTATTGCTGCAATTTACGTTTTATGTCTGCACAGCAGTGCAATTATATACAGTGTTTTCAATAAAAATGAAATATTAAATACATTAAATGGTAATCCAAAACCTAAAAAGAATAAACTTTTGGAAAGTACACAGTCAATCTGTACTAAACAATATTGGCCTGAGTAATTGGCCAAACTGTTTAATCGGTCAACCTCTAATACAAAGTATCGCATTGGCTTATCCTACGTTTGTTCTTACCGGATTTGTTTTCCTGTACAGTGTTGCTCCCTCTCCTTCCGCTTTGGTTTCGTCACTGTTTTGCAAGACCACAAGGATTTTTGTTGAGTAAATTCCCTCCATGACAATATTTATCAGCCTGTGTCCTCTGTCTCCAGGAAATGCGTGAGGTTTGACAGGGCTGCAGAGTTCCTGGCTGCCTGTGCTAGTGGGGACACAGAGGAGGCCCATGTGATGCTGAAAGAGGCCAAAGAATCCAATAAGACCAACGGTGAAGATGTGGGAGACATTATCAATTGCTCTAACGCAGATGGAATCACAGCTCTACACCAGGTGTGGCCCTTTCTCCCCCTTTACATTTGTATCACTTGACAAAAGAATAAGACAGATTTTCAGCTGTATTCTTAATGTCTTGTCTGCAGGCCTGCATAGACGGCAGCATGGAGATAGTGACGTTCCTTTTGGAGCACGGTGCGAACGTGAACCAGGTTGACAGTGAGGGATGGACACCGCTGCATGTCGCTGCCTCCTGTGGCTACCCTGAGATTGCAGAGTGTGTAGAATAAGTGGTCTCTACATTGAGCATTACATTTGAATGCCCTGTTGCTGCGTAATAATACACTGTGTACCACTGTGAGGATGTCCGTGTGCAGCATGGGTGCTCGGGTATTTTTCCATTCAACAATACTAACATTGTTGTAGTTGTTGGCAGCATAGCAAGTCAGCTAAAGCATGAGTGTGCTGGCCTGCTACACAAACACAAGCAACTCAAAAGATTAAGACATTTATGTACGTTAAAAAAAATAAAACGATACCGTTTGTTTTCACTTTTTCATTTCAGTGTTGTTTGTCCTGAATCTACGGGTTAAAATGATTCTCATACTCTCTGTGTTTTGTTTCGTCAGTTTCCTTTTGCAGCACGGTGCTTCCCTGTCTGCTGTGAACTGTGACGGTGATGTTCCTCTTGACATTGCTCTGGATGAAACAACTGAGTCTCTTCTTCAGCATTACACTCAGAAACAGGGTGAGTGGCGTTCACTGACGACCACACAGCCCTTTTAAAGGTGGGCCTGTTTGTAGTTGTTTGTTGTTATTAGCGGTAGAATATGTATGGGATCATGAATCTGCATATACAAGAACCGGCTTCACAGTTTAGTTTCACATGTAATTGGGTCTGTTTTTGATGTGTTGGGTTTTTCTGTGCATCTCAGTCCATCTGGTAACATATAACTGGTAAATGATAACAAGTAAGACAAAAAGTTGCTTAATTTCAGTCACCAGTTATTGAATAACACTAATGGTCTCTCCAATTTACAGATTATGAAACAGATATCAATAATTGGCAAATATCAATGAATTGGTCTAGCTCTAGTCTGAAGGACACAAACTTGATTCAAACAAACTAATAATAAGTTGTTGTCTGATTTGTGCCAAATGAAGATGGCAGTGCACAGTTCTTTTTCATTCATAGACCTGGTGTTAATGTCCGCCCTGAGTGATCCAAGCAGTGCTGAGCATGATTGATCCCACCTGTCATTTAAATGCATCTTGATGTGGATCTGGTCTTAACTGAGCTGTATTCATATACATGTTTTCAAAAAAATGTTGGATACGTAGAGAAAGAGATGCTGAGTGAATCAAAGCTATAAATAAAGGTATGGATGCTGAGACGTGTAACAAAAATTCTTAGTGAGAATTAAATTGGAGGAGAGGATGAGGAAGTGGTGTCTAAACGATCTTGATCATGGATAACATTCATGCGTCTTTTAACTGCTCTACAGTTTGGCGTTGTTCAGTTTTGATTCTTGCGTCTGACGTCATGCTCACTACTCTTCTAGTGACGTCACTCTCTGGCCAGTTAGTGGCCAGCAGTTAGTTGTGTTAACGATGAACAACCCGAGAGAGAAGTTCAATGGAATGCATTTTGAATGTGAGTTCTCATACTGTGGATGCATCAAATCTAGGAATGCATGTGCTCGACCTTTCTGCTCATGTGCAGGTGTGGACTTGGAGGCAGCTAAGCGGATGGAGGAGGAACAAATCATGAAAGACGCCCGCAATTGGCTAACTGATGGTCCACCTGCTGACGTCCGACACCCCAAGACCGGGGCCACCCCACTGCATGTGGCTGCAGCCAAAGGCTACTTGGAGGCCTTAAAGTAAACACCCCTGACTTGTTTTTCTACCTGTGGCTGCGTTTTGTGTTTATTTGTTGAGGATTTATTTTAACATGTTGCTGGTTCTGCTCTTGTGTTGTGTCAGAATACTGTGTCAGTGTGGCCTGGATGTGTCAGCTGTGGACTTTGATGGCTGGACACCTCTCCATGCAGCAGCACACTGGGGTCAGGGGGAGGCTTGTCGCATTCTTACTGAACACTTGTGCAATATGGAATCCCGCAGCAATGCAGTGAGGACCAAAAATGTTGTCGTCTGATGTTTGAATCATCCTGACAGTCGCTTTGATGTTTCCGTTGACACGTCGCCTCCTCTGTCACAGGGTCAGACGCCATTTGACGTTGCTGATGAAAGTGTCGAGGAACTTCTGGAGGAGCTTTCACAGAAACAAGCGAATGTGAGGAAGTTTATATTTACTTTGACCAAATGTTTGTGATTTAGAAGCGCGGCTGTCTTGGTCACTGACTTCTGTGTCTCTTACTCCTTCAGTGGCGTAAAGAACAGTCCAATCTTGACAGTAAAAACCAACAACCATCCACTGCAAATGCACAAAACAGAAAGCGGAGGTCAGTGGCTGCCTGGAACTCATCTTACATTTTCTATATTCTTCCCATTTAAAAACATCTCTATTGTTCCGTCCCATGAACAAGGACAAACTTACATATTACTGAAAATGAACTCCTGATATTTTTATTATTTTAAGTCCTGGCTCTCACTTCAAGCTCAGGTCTGACCACGCCCAGTGTGTCCTGACTACATCTTCAGATCCTGTCACAAAGTTCTGGGGACACAGTCATACACGCATCAACACATTATGTTCTTATTATGCCTTTGAGCCCAGCTTCTTGATGGACGTCTGACCTGCTGTAGTTTGGTTTGACACTGTCGTGTTTCTACAACAGCCTGAACAGACAGTCCAGAGGGAGGGAGAGATTTTTTATACTCAGACACATTTGGTAAAGTGAGGGAAGACTCTGCACTCTTACCACTAGATGTCACTAATGCTTACACACTGGACTTTTAACATTACCATAGTAAATGTATAGGACTATATAGTTGATTAGTAACCGGCACTATGACATTTCAACTTTGTAACAAATAAGGGAATTGTGTTTTTACAAACAAATACAGTCAAAATGTAACAAAATTAAAGACGAGATTTTATTTGTTTGAGGTCAACATCTGTTCTGTTCAATGGTTCCAGGAGCTCGGTGTGCAGGATGAGCAGTAAAGACAAGATGAACGTGCAGGACCAGTCTAAAGAGAGGGGCGTCTCTGGAGAGCTGGAGCTGAGCGAAGAAAAAGACAGCAGTCCCGGTAAAAACAACAATCACGACGAGTAATGCTACAATTTCTCTGTAAATGCGACGCACTGTGCTGATGCCTGGATATTCTGATTCCACTTTCCTAGAAAGCTCTATCGTGTCTAGTCCAGACACTGAGAGTGTGGCCACGTCTACAGTGAGTCCAGCTGACAAGGTAATGGTGACTGAGCTCAATCAGTCTACGTCTAATACTGAACAACGATAACTCTTTTCTATCAAAGAAAACCTTTCTTTCTTAGTTCATTGTTACACCAAAAGTGAATTCTCCCAAGCTGCATTAAAACATGTAAAAATTCTATTTCTTATGTTTCTCTGCAGCATAACATTTAATGATGACATAAAATGACACTTGACACTGCTGTTGTTTTGTGGTTCAGACACCAGAGGACAAAGACGAGGAGGAGAGGGAGCAGGACAAGGCAAGCCGCACGGCAAGAGTCCAACCCACACCTCAGACGAGGGACGCCAACGCTGAGAGTCCCAACAACCCCAACGCCGACAGGCGCAAGTATGTTCATCTTCTTACTTTATTTACACCCTGACGTAGATTTGTTGTTGTGTAGCAAGACGGAACTTTTCACTCCAGTTTCACATTTAGTTACAAAACAAACTTAACATGGCACAAGATATTATAGACAAAGCGATTAAAAACATGTAATAAGAGAGCACTCGAGTCGGTGCTCAGAACATATGCAAGGGATTTTTAAACAAAGAAGAGAAAACATTAAATTGAATAAAATAAAAACATTTCTTGGACAAAAGAACAAAAATAAAATACTTCCTCAGGAAGCAAGATAAAAATGTAGCTTTAAATTGAGATTAGAGAAACGGCTTCAAGATGCATTCAAGGAAACTTCCAATTCTTCACTTCTGCAAAGACACGTGCAGTCGACCAACTCGATGCTTACTGCTGCCATCATGAGATTATAGATGCATCACAAATGAATGTGAAAGGTGCTTCATTCTTATTATTGATCACAACTGTTTTGCCACTTCTCGTGCAGAATGTCATGCTGTGAGTAAACTCTGCCTTCAGGGTTATTCTAAAGCTGCACAAGCCAAATACATGTTCTTTTTTTAAGCAACTATAAACATAAACTACATACTAACGGGAAGTATATCATCTTTTTTTGTAGTCTATGCAATTTTATGTGTCGTGATTTTATCCATTTTCCTTCAAATCGTAACATGATTCACTAAAAACCAACACCCGAACGATAACAATACTGTCAGTTTAAGTATTAGTAGTATTGTATAGTATAGTATATACTGTAGTATAGTATTGTCATAATATTAGTGAGTCATTTGTGATGATGTTTGTGAGTTTAGGTTCCAGGCTCCAGTCAGAGACGAAGAGTCTGAATCTCAGAGGAAAGCTCGCTCTCGGCTGATGAGACAGTCTCGCCGCTCCACACAGGTAGAGCTACAGCGATTAATTGATCATCACTCTGTTACTAAATTAATCTTCAACTATTTTGAGTGTTTTTCTTCTTAAATGTGAATATTTTCTTTGCTCTATTTAACAAAGAAATGAGTCATTTTGGTTTGTGGACAAAAGCTGGTATTTGAGGAAATCATCATCATTTAGGTTCCCAACCTTTTTTCTTTGAAGCCCCTCTTGCTTGTGTCCAGGACAAACCCTAAGGCGGGCTTGGACCTCAGGTTGGGAACCATGGATTTAGGGGACTGTCAATTGACCTATTTCAACATTTTCTGGACCAAACTTGATTAATCAATGAAATATTAAATTGAAAATAATCAATTGATGGATTTTGTTAGTATTTGATGAAAATTAGCTTTGTTTGATGTTTACGTTCCAAAAGAAAAACAAAGGAGGATTGGAAATGGAAATTCTATCTTTTTTTTTTTATGATAAATTGTAAAGCATCATCTGCCATGTTGACTCATGTCATCATCCAAACTTAATTATATCCCACTGTAAGAAAAACAGTGGAGATTCTAATAGAGCTGAAGCGATTAATTGATTAATCGATTACTACATTAATCCACAACTATTTTGATAATCGAATAATCGGTTTGAAGCTTTTTTCATGATTAAAACAAGATTTCCGATGTTCTTAAATGTGAATATTTTCTTCATTTCTTTGCTCTGGATAACAAAGAAATCATCAGAAGTGAATAATTTTGGTTTGTGGACAAAACAAGACATTTGAGAACATTATCATTTGCAGGTTTGACGTTTTTTAAGGTTTTCTGATATTCTGAACACCAAATGATTAATCGATTAATCGAGAAAATAATCATTAGTTGCAGCTCTAGATTCTAAGAAATGAAGACATAATGATCCTTCCTAAGGATGTGGGTCGCACATAAACATGGGATCATGTCCTTGAGGGTTCTTGGTGAAAGCTTTGAAAGACAAATGAGTGTGTTTGTTTGTGCCGAAGTGGGAGCCCGGCCCGGCCCTGTCAGCAAACACACATCTCCACTCAGCGAGTCCACTTCACTCCCAGGCTCCTTCCAGCACCAATAAATGAACCAACCCTATAAAATATTGAACCGGTTCAAGCCTTCTGTGCACAACAGCGTCTCAAGTGAATCCACCTTTAAGTCGAACAGACTTTTGTTAGTTTTCTGTTATGAAATCATTCAGTCACTGGGTCAATCATCTTTCTGCATCACACATGTAAGAACTGTCAGCTGCTACTGTGAGCCTTAATGTCTACATCATTACATTACACTACATTAACTGCAGTGGTTGTAATTGTGCTGTGTTTGTGTGGTTTGTGCGTTCAGGGTGTGACTCTGACAGACCTGAAAGAAGCAGAGAAGGTTGCGGCGAAAGCTGCGGATCCTCCAGCTCGCACCGTCCAGCCCGTCAGCCCCATAGTCACCATCACACCTGCTGAAAGGGGTGAGTGAGCATTTTCTTTTTTCTCTTAAACTAAAGTGAAGTACAAACTGCAACAAGGCGGTTGTTGATTTTCTAAATTCACCACTCGCTACACATGCTACACAAAATGCTTGAACAATAACCAGGGTCCTTAAACTCCTTGAAAATTGCCCTTAATAGACACGGGTCATTGAAAGTGCTTGAATTTTGTGCAGGAAAGAAGTGAAGTTGATATTTCGGTAAATGTCTCCCTTGTTTGTTATGACACCGCCTGCTCTTTCATGTGCCCTGCATCGATGTACGTAGACTACAACAAACATGGAGTCATAATTACTAGTAGTGTGTGGACAATGTCTCTGTGATTCCATGCAGAACAATGAAATCAGAAATTTCTGATTCCGACTCATTGTTTCACAGAACAATGAGCGAGTAACGTTAATGACATCTCGTTAAGAACAATCACGTGACCAGATGCAGAGAGTGCTGCACATCACACGTAAACTGTCTGTTCACCGTTCACACTGTGGGCATGATTGCGTCACTTCTGTTTGATGAAGATTTCTCGTCTGTAGTGCGTTCGAGAGGAAATGGGTTTTCTCACATTAGCACTCAAGGCTCTTTAAGCCTGAAATGTGGTTTCGCAGTCAGATCATTTAGTTTTGACCCCTCCCTTTACTTCACTTATTTGTATTTTCATGGGGACTGAGTATTGTCTGATCTGCACCAGGTAAAGATGAACAGAGCTGTGAGCTCAGTAAACGCAGCAGGACCAGGAATGTCCGAGTCTGCAGCTGAAACAAACACTCCTGTCACAGATGAGAGCGTTTCCTGCATCTCACCACATGTTTGAGTTACATCAAGAAATCATTTGAGCTCTGGTTTCAGTTTCAAAAATGTATGTCGAGATATTGCTCCTCGTACTTTGGAACTCAACACTGTCCAGATGAGAACTCAGGTGTGTTTTCTGTCCATCTGCACGATCTGCAGAGACGGACACGGTGAAGCAGGTGGAGCAGGACGGAGACAGGCGTCTGGCAGTGAAGGACAGGAGGAGAGGCAGGAAGGAGAGACGCTCCACTGGTATCGTTCAGCCGGGAGAGGTAAGAAACCATCACAGTCAAACACACACACACACACAAACACACAAACACAAACACACACACACACACACGATTGTGTATCTTTTTTCAGAATGAAGATGAGGACGGTCATCTGGAAGAAACACTCAGTATTAGCACCTCTGGGTGAGTCATGTGCAACTGTCTTCAGTTTCAAAATGTCAGCGTGTTAACATGATTATTTTGAGATTTAAAGTCTTAAAAATGTCCAAATCTGTTCTGGTATTTAGATGATCATATAGATATAACAATAATCAAATAAATTAAGATAAAAACGGAGCGGTACATTTAAAGACGTCACCTGCGGCCAGACTTCTATTGGACAATAACACTGGTGTCCATTCACATGTTTCTCACGTTCAGTGTGTTTCTCACGTTCAGTCAGTGTGTTTCTCACGTCCAGTCAGTGTGTTTCTCACGTTCAGTCAGTGTGTTTCTCACGTCCAGTCAGTGTGTTTCTCACGTCCAGTCAGTGTGTTTCTCACGTTCAGTGTGTTTCTCAAGTCCAGTCAGTGTGTTTCTCACGTCCAGTCAGTGTGTTTCTCACGTTCAGTCAGTGTGTTTCTCACGTCCAGTCAGTGTGTTTCTCACGTCCAGTCAGTGTGTTTCTCACGTCCAGTCAGTGTGTTTCTCACGTCCAGTCAGTGTGTTTCTCACGTCCAGTCAGTGTGTTTCTCACGTTCAGTGTGTTTCTCAAGTCCAGTCAGTGTGTTTCTCACGTTCAGTGTGTTTCTCAAGTCCAGTCAGTGTGTTTCTCACGTCCAGTCAGTGTGTTTCTCACGTCCAGTCAGTGTGTTTCTCACGTCCAGTCAGTGTGTTTCTCACGTCCAGTCAGTGTGTTTCTCACGTTCAGTCAGTGTGTTTCTCACGTCCAGTCAGTGTGTTTCTCACGTCCAGTCAGTGTGTTTCTCACGTCCAGTCAGTGTGTTTCTCACGTCCAGTCAGTGTGTTTCTCACGTTCAGTCAGTGTGTTTCTCACGTTCAGTGTGGTTTCCCCTGCTGGCCACTGTAGAAAAGGCAGTTTACACAGTTTTAAAAGTAAAAAAAAGACCCTTTACATATATGGAAAGATGAAAATAAAGATGCTTTACTTATGTTCTAAAGTCCAAAAAGACGTTTTACATGTTTAAAAGTCAAAAAAGCAGCTTTTTCTCTCTCAGATGTATAAATGTAAACGTGTTCTCACATGTCTCCGCAGTGAGACTCACCTGGGCGACTCGTCGGCTGACTACAGAACGGTACGTTAGTGAAACACACCCGAGGGCTGAATGTGAGTCGAGGCATGATGACGCTCTGTAGAAAGGTGACCAGGAACTACTAATACTGTGTGTGTTCCATTTCTTTTTCCACAGCTGTACTTGAAGGTACTGCAGGAGAACCTGGCTCTGAAGGAGAAGGTGCAGGAGATGGAGCTGCTCCTCAGTCAAAACAAAGTGGAGCTGGAGAGACTCCGACAGGTTCGGCAGGTTTGCTGCGTCTCCGACCTTTAACATTAAAAGAGCGTGTGTGTGCGTGTGTGTGAAAGTAATGTTATTGACGTGTGTGTGTGCCATTTTCTGTCATACACATTGACCATGTCAGGACCAGTAGTCCTCATGTAGACCAAAACCTGGTCCTAATGAGGCAGAAGTTCATTACTGAGGCTCTGGTTAAAGCGCCTCTCTATTGCCCCCCTGTGGATTTCTGAGTCATTACAAAAAAGTATCCAGTTTGCTCAGCTGTTCTTCTTTCAGCTGATAACTGACCAGTCATGAAAATGTAATCCTTAAACTTTTTAATCAATTATCAACATCGTATATTAATACTCAGGTCATTGCTGCGTCAGTGTTGTGTGTGTGTGTGTGTGTGTGTGTGTGTGTGTGTGGTGGATCTTGAGTGTTTTACTCCATGTGTTCAGTAAGTGTCGCCGTCACTCACATGAGTTTCTCTGTGTGACAGAATCAAGAGAGCAGCACAGACAGACCAGCCCTGCTGGAGCTGGAGAGATTTGTACGTATCCTTCTTTTCACTCTTCACTCTTCTCGTTGTGTGTTTCATTTGCATCACAAGTCAGAACTGGGAGTGAAGTCACCTGAGAGTTGACAGATCCACTAAATCAGAATCAGATAAACACATATCTCTTCAACAACTTACCTGCACTTTTCACATGAATGAATCATTAATGAATGAATCACATTGACTTTGTTGAAATGTTTAAGCACCATGATTCCTGAGTGGACCTTGGATGCGCCTCGGCCGTCGGTTTTCATGCTTGTTGTTCAGTCAACGTATGTCAGGGTTTGTGTGGTTGCTTTGATTTTCTGACTTTGAAGAACTTCCGACTACAGCTGTAATGCACCAAATGAGGAGTTGCTTCCCTACGGAGCTACAGACGTTTTGCGTTCCCTCACAAATGTTTTAGGGTAACCCTCACCCTCTCCCCGTGCCTGCCCGTGCACGGCACCTGCTCCCTGGGAGAACTCCCTGGCCCCGTGCCTCAGGCCAGCACTCGGATACATGGAGCAGTGACATGTACGGCTGGGCGGAGCTGAACCATGGAGAGCACAGGGGAGGGAACACTTTCCCACCATGATTCTACACAGACTCTGTATCTTCTTGTGTTGGCATTTCAACCTTACAGAAATAATGCAGTAATGCAAAAGTATTTTAAAGCGGGACTGGAATCCTAATTAATGTCAAACCTGTGTCTGTTTTACTGTTTCACGTCGACAAAGATTCACCAGGTTTGAGCGGTTCCATGTTGTTTGAGTGAAAGTGAAACAGCTGTGAGGTTTGAGCCTGAAACATACTGCTGGAAAGAGAAGGTGAAATGATTTGCTCTTGTCTGGCAGGAGAAGTTGGCCCTCCAGAGGAGAGCAGTGGAACTGGAGGACGAGCTGAAGGTAACAATCCCAGGTGACGCAGTGATGCACCTGTTTTTTAAATCAACATTGCTAAATGATTATTTATTCATTTAAACTATGACACATTTTTGTTCTCAGAAACGACTGCTGTGTTTTCAGATACAACTAAAAAGTCATGATCAGTCGGTTGTAATTACATCACTTTAATCTGTGAATATGAGAAACTGTGTTTGCTTCACATGAACCTTTTCTGTGGAGCGGTGAGGAGAACGAGTCTTTCAGAGAAAGTAAAGAAACTCACAACTGTAGCGTGATTGCACTCACTATGAAAAACAAAGTAGAAACAAAACAAAACTCAATAGCCATTAAAAGCCTCAGTGTAAACGAGGCGCTGATGAGGTCACAGGAGAGCTGAGCCGATCATGACACGACATCGCTGTAGATGGATCCTGAAAACAAGCGTTAGCAGAGGAGTCTGGAGGAGTCTGGAGGAGTCTGAAGGAGTCTGGAGGAGTCTGGACTGCCACAGCACAAACCAGTGACTGTCAGACAGTCTGTGATGAACTGATTCTAATGATCAGTTCACTCAAAACAACTGGGTTAATGTTGTCACCACAGTTTCACACAGACCCACAAAAAGACCTAAAGTAGAGTAGTGCTAGAACTCTATAATGGAAAGGCACTGGAAGGTTGGCAGTTCAGGTTACCCAGACCAAGGTCCTCCTAGTCTGGGACGGATCATGAGCCAGTGGGCCCCTGGGCAAAGACTGGAAAGGACCCTGCCACCATCCAGCACATAAATGGACAGTAGTTATGAGACATATCACATGACTCCTCTTTGTTAGCCGACTGATGCCTGGTCAAAACAACAAAGCCTTCTCAGCTGTGCTGACTCTGGGTCGATAGACGTGGTTATGGAGAAACGAATAATGACCCCGTCCTGTGTGACCCTGTAGGTTCTGGGCGACCTGAGATCAGACAACCAGAGGCTGAAGGACGAGAACGCCGCTCTGATCCGAGTCATCAGCAAACTCTCCAGATGAACCTGGACAAAACTACAACCCTAC
Organism: Solea solea; assembly: GCF_958295425.1. Lineage (NCBI taxonomy): Eukaryota > Metazoa > Chordata > Actinopteri > Pleuronectiformes > Soleidae > Solea > Solea solea. Next base: position 29,482,227 of record NC_081143.1, read on the forward strand.
AACGTGATAAAAAGTATTAATGGGATTTCTGTTTTGTCCAAGAACAGAGAATCAGCATCAAACACCTGCAGAGCACATTCAACAGTAACTGAGAGGAAAGATTTCAGGATTATTAGCTTGTTTTGGGCCTTTTTCTTTATGATTTGGCAAATCTACTGTACAACAAGCTGAAGTGCTGCACCTGCTGTGGACTGACGGGATGTTCCTGCTCGCATCCACTTTTATATTATTTTACATTTTTATTATTATATTGTTGTATTTTTAAAAAAAGGAAAAACTGGAAATATTTGATGTGCTTTGCTTCTGCAAGACTTTGTATAAAGATCTGTATTATGAGACTTAAAGCCATGCACAGTGTGACTTCACGCCTGTTTCACATGTTAAACTAAATGCCAGTTGAGAGCGGAGGCTTGTCGGAAAACAAACCTTTATTTTGAAGCCATGGGTTTCATGATTTAACCGTAAATTTAGCGATCGCGTAATAATGGAGTAATCGTTGCAGCCCTAATTGGACCATTAACTCCTCAGGAAAATGTCATTTTCTCATAGACTTCCATCCAAATACAGTTCCTTTTGCAGCTAGTGGAGATTTGCCATTTGTGTCAGTTTAAATGGGATTATAATTTATAATTTACCAAATGGACACAACCTTAAACTTGTGGTTGAGACATGAACTGCTCAGGAGAACGGTTACTGACGTTTTAGATCGAGCTCATTTTCCTTTTTCAGACCTCCATTCAAGAGGAGCTCTAGAGGAGTCGCCCCCTGGTGGCTATTCTAATATATTCTTCCTTCCTGATTGAAGTCCTTGAGAAAAAAACGTAACGACACAAATCTCCAGTCTTCACAACATGTGTATGTTTTTATTCACAATCTGTGTTTAACCATAACACGTTAGTCTTCTGTTTTTTTCCAATCAAGTCGATCATGAATTAAGAATAAATTGAACAGCCACCAGGGGGCGATCTCACACCTTAGAAATCCACTGGCTACATTTTGAACGTAAATGTGCAAATCGTGTTTCCATTGTGAGGAAAAATGACGATCTGAGTCACCTGAAAACATCTTCACAAGTCTCCACAACAATTAAGATTTCTTGTTTCTTTATTGAATATCTGAAGCTATTTTTCCTTGATATGAATCTGCATTACTGTACAACAATGATTCATCCATTCACTTGTTGTAAATGTATTGTTTTTCTTACTTTTTTCCTTGTTTTTTTTTTTCCCAAACTCTGTTTTTGTTTTCATGGAGTACAAGTACATGAAGAAGGCAGCCTGGATGTATTATAAGAACTGGAAAGAGCTCCGCCCCCTTTGCCTTGAAGATATTTTTTTCCAGTGGCCACTCATGGAACTGCAACAAGAAATACTCAAACTGCCCAAAAAGCCATTTTCAGCAGTAAAAGAGACTAAAACTGTCCACACATGGAGACATGGACACAGGCATTTATAGATCTTTATATTTTATATTTTTAATTCATGGAGTTTCATATTTGTAAAACCTTACTAAAGTCCATGAAAAGCCCAGAAAATTCTTATTTCCCAGAGTGACATCACAGGTGTGTACGAGCACAGCAAAGCCTCTCGGGAACGGCTACTGTCAAGAAACCGTACGATATGAAAACTTTATGAGAAATGTGAATAAATGAAGGTGATGGGGAGTTTTTCTTTTATATTTTTTAAAGCGTACGACAAAGCAGGCATTGGTCATTTATTCGTCGGCCATTACCATTTAATTTCAATTTTTGTCTCATCCAAAATGAGACAAAAAATGTCATCCTATAGTATGTCGTCCAAAGTGAGACAAAAAAGTCATAGTATAGTATGTCGTCCAAAATGAGAAAAAAGAGTCATACTTTAGTATGTCGTCCAAAATGAGACAAAAAAGTCATAGTGTAGTATGTCGTCCAAAATGAGAAAAAAAATGTCATAGTATAGTATGTCGTCCAAAATGAGACAAAAAAGTCATAGTATAGTATGTCGTCCAAAATGAGACAAAAAATGTCATAGTTTAGTATGTCGTCCAGAATGAGTCAAAAAGTCATAGTATAGTATGTCGTCCAAAATGAGACAAAAAAGTCATGTCGTCCAAAATGAGACAAAAAAGTCATAGAATAGTATGTCGTCCAAAATGAGACAAAAAATGTCATAGTATAGTATGCCGTCCAAAATGAGACAAAAAAGTCATAGTATAGTATGTCGTCCAAAATGAGACAAAAAATGTCATAGTATGGTATGCCATCCAAAATGAGACAAAAAAGTCATACTTTAGTATGTCGTCCAAAATGAGACAAAAAAGTCATAGTATAGTATGTCGTCCAAAATGAGACAAAAAAGTCATAGTATAGTATGTCGTCCAAAATGAGACAAAAAAGTCATAGTATAGTATGTCATTCCAAAATGAGTCAAAAAGTCATAGTATAGTATGTCGTCCAAAATGAGACAAAAAAGTCATACTTAAGTATGTTGTCCAAAATGAGACAAAAAAGTCATAGTATAGTATGTCGTCCAAAATGAGACAAAAAAGTCATAGTATAGTATGTCGTCCAAAATGAGACAAAAAAGTCATAGTATAGTATGTCATTCCAAAATGAGTCAAAAAGTCATAGTATAGTATGTCGTCCAAAATGAGACAAAAAAGTCATACTTAAGTATGTTGTCCAAAATGAGACAAAAAAGTCATAGTATAGTATGTCGTCCAAAATGAGACAAAAAATGTCATAGTATAGTATGTCGTCCAAAATGAGACAAAAAAGTCATAGTATAGTATGCCGTCCAAAATGAGACAAAAAAGTCATAATATAGTATGTCGTCCAAAATGAGACAAAAAATGTCATAGTATGGTATGCCGTCCAAAATGAGACAAAAAAGTCATAGTATAGTATGTCGTCCAAAATGAGACAAAAAATGTCATAGTATAGTATGTCGTCCAAAGTGAGACAAAAAAGTCATACTTTAGTATGTTGTCCAAAATGAGACAAAAAAGTCATACTTTAGTATGTCGTCCAAAATGAGACAAAAAATGTCATAGTGTAGTATGTCGTCCAAAATGAGACAAAAAATGTCATAGTGTAGTATGTCGTCCAAAGTGAGACAAAAAAGTCATACCTTAGTATGTTGTCCAAAATGAGACAAATAAGTCATAGTTTAGTATGTCGTCCAAAATGAGACAAAAATGTCATAGTATAGTATGTCGTCCAAAATGAGACAAAAATGTCATAGTATAGTATGTCGTCCAAAATGAGACAAAAAAGTCATAGTATAGTATGTCGTCCAAAATGAGACAAAAAATGTCATAGTATAGTATGTCGTCCAAAGTGAGACAAAAATGTCATAGTTTAGTATGTTGTCCAAAATGAGACAAAAAAGTCATAGTTTAGTATGTCGTCCAAAATGAGACAAAAAAGTCATACTTTAGTATGTCGTCCAAAATTAGTCAAAAAGTCATAGTTTAGTATGTCGTCCAAAATGAGACAAAAATGTCATAGTATAGTATGTCGTCCAAAATGAGACAAAAAAGTCATAGTATAGTATGTCGTCCAAAATGAGACAAAAAATGTCATAGTATAGTATGCCGTCCAAAATGAGACAAAAAAGTCATAGTATAGTATGTCGTCCAAAATGAGACAAAAATGTCATAGTTTAGTATGTCGTCCAAAATGAGACAAAAAATGTCATAGTATAGTATGTCGTCCAAAGTGAGACAAAAAAGTCATAATATAGTATGTCGTCCAAAATGAGACAAAAAATGTCATAGTATGGTATGCCGTCCAAAATGAGACAAAAAAGTCATAGTATAGTATGTCGTCCAAAATTAGACAAAAAATGTCATAGTATAGTATGTCGTCCAAAGTGAGACAAAAAAGTCATACTTTAGTATGTTGTCCAAAATGAGACAAAAAAGTCATACTTTAGTATGTCGTCCAAAATGAGACAAAAAATGTCATAGTGTAGTATGTCGTCCAAAATGAGACAAAAAAGTCATAGTATAGTATGTCGTCCAAAATGAGAGAAAAAATGTCATAGTATAGTATGTCGTCCAAAGTGAGACAAAAAAGTCATACTTTAGTATGTTGTCCAAAATGAGACAAAAAAGTCATACTTTAGTATGTCGTCCAAAATGAGACAAAAAAGTCATACTTTAGTATGTCGTCCAAAATTAGTCAAAAAGTCATAGTTTAGTATGTCGTCCAAAATGAGACAAAAATGTCATAGTATAGTATGTCGTCCAAAATGAGACAAAAAAGTCATAGTATAGTATGCTGTCCAAAATGAGACAAAAATGTCATAGTTTAGTATGTCATCCAAAATGAGACAAAAAAGTCATAGTATAGTATGCCGTCCAAAATGAGACAAAAAAGTCATAGTATAGTATGTCGTCCAAAATGAGACAAAAAAGTCATAGTATAGTATGTCATTCCAAAATGAGTCAAAAAGTCATAGTATAGTATGTCGTCCAAAATGAGACAAAAAAGTCATACTTAAGTATGTTGTCCAAAATGAGACAAAAAAGTCATAGTATAGTATGTCGTCCAAAATGAGACAAAAAAGTCATAGTATAGTATGTCGTCCAAAATGAGACAAAAAAGTCATAGTATAGTATGTCATTCCAAAATGAGTCAAAAAGTCATAGTATAGTATGTCGTCCAAAATGAGACAAAAAAGTCATACTTAAGTATGTTGTCCAAAATGAGACAAAAAAGTCATAGTATAGTATGTCGTCCAAAATGAGACAAAAAATGTCATAGTATAGTATGTCGTCCAAAATGAGACAAAAAAGTCATAGTATAGTATGCCGTCCAAAATGAGACAAAAAAGTCATAATATAGTATGTCGTCCAAAATGAGACAAAAAATGTCATAGTATGGTATGCCGTCCAAAATGAGACAAAAAAGTCATAGTATAGTATGTCGTCCAAAATGAGACAAAAAATGTCATAGTATAGTATGTCGTCCAAAGTGAGACAAAAAAGTCATACTTTAGTATGTTGTCCAAAATGAGACAAAAAAGTCATACTTTAGTATGTCGTCCAAAATGAGACAAAAAATGTCATAGTGTAGTATGTCGTCCAAAATGAGACAAAAAATGTCATAGTGTAGTATGTCGTCCAAAGTGAGACAAAAAAGTCATACCTTAGTATGTTGTCCAAAATGAGACAAATAAGTCATAGTTTAGTATGTCGTCCAAAATGAGACAAAAATGTCATAGTATAGTATGTCGTCCAAAATGAGACAAAAATGTCATAGTATAGTATGTCGTCCAAAATGAGACAAAAAAGTCATAGTATAGTATGTCGTCCAAAATGAGACAAAAAATGTCATAGTATAGTATGTCGTCCAAAGTGAGACAAAAATGTCATAGTTTAGTATGTTGTCCAAAATGAGACAAAAAAGTCATAGTTTAGTATGTCGTCCAAAATGAGACAAAAAAGTCATACTTTAGTATGTCGTCCAAAATTAGTCAAAAAGTCATAGTTTAGTATGTCGTCCAAAATGAGACAAAAATGTCATAGTATAGTATGTCGTCCAAAATGAGACAAAAAAGTCATAGTATAGTATGTCGTCCAAAATGAGACAAAAAATGTCATAGTATAGTATGCCGTCCAAAATGAGACAAAAAAGTCATAGTATAGTATGTCGTCCAAAATGAGACAAAAATGTCATAGTTTAGTATGTCGTCCAAAATGAGACAAAAAATGTCATAGTATAGTATGTCGTCCAAAGTGAGACAAAAAAGTCATACTTCAGTATGTTGTCCTAAATGAGACTAATAAGTCATGGTATAGTATGCCGTCCAAAGTGAGACAAAAAAGTCATACTTTAGTATGTTGCCCAAAATGAGACAAAAAAGTCATGGTATAGTATGTCGTCCAAAATGAGTCAAAAAGTCATAGTATAGTATGTTGTCCAAAATGAGTCAAAAAGTCATAGTATAGTATGTCGTCCAAAATGAGACAAAAAATGTCATAGTATAGTATGTCGTCCAAAATGAGACAAAAAAGTCATAGTATAGTATGTCGTCCAAAATGAGACAAAAAAGTCATAGTATAGTATGTCATTCCAAAATGAGTCAAAAAGTCATAGTATAGTATGTCGTCCAAAATGAAACAAAAAAGTCATACTTTAGTATGTTGTCCAAAATGAGACAAAAAAGTCATAGTATAGTATGTCATTCCAAAATGAGTCAAAAAGTCATAGTATAGTATGTCATCCAAAATGAGACAAAAAAGTCATACTTAAGTATGTTGTCCAAAATGAGACAAAAAAGTCATAGTATAGTATGTCGTCCAAAATGAGACAAAAAATGTCATAGTATAGTATGTCGTCCAAAATGAGACAAAAAAGTCATAGTATGGTATGCCGTCCAAAATGAGACAAAAAAGTCATAGTATAGTATGTCGTCCAAAATGAGACAAAAAATGTCATAGTATAGTATGTCGTCCAAAGTGAGACAAAAAAGTCATACTTTAGTATGTTGTCCAAAATGAGACAAAAAAGTCATACTTTAGTATGTCGTCCAAAATGAGACAAAAAATGTCATAGTGTAGTATGTCGTCCAAAATGAGACAAAAAATGTCATAGTGTAGTATGTCGTCCAAAGTGAGACAAAAAAGTCATACTTTAGTATGTTGTCCAAAATGAGACAAATAAGTCATAGTTTAGTATGTCGTCCAAAATGAGACAAAAATGTCATAGTATAGTATGTCGTCCAAAACGAGACAAAAATGTCATAGTATAGTATGTCGTCCAAAATGAGACAAAAAAGTCATAGTATAGTATGTCGTCCAAAATGAGACAAAAAATGTCATAGTATAGTATGCCGTCCAAAATGAGACAAAAAAGTCACAATATAGTATGTCGTCCAAAATGAGACAAAAAATGTCATAGTATGGTATGCCGTCCAAAATGAGACAAAAAAGTCATAGTATAGTATGTCGTCCAAAATGAGACAAAAAATGTCATAGTATAGTATGTCGTCCAAAGTGAGACAAAAAAGTCATACTTTAGTATGTTGTCCAAAATGAGACAAAAAAGTCATACTTTAGTATGTCGTCCAAAATGAGACAAAAAATGTCATAGTGTAGTATGTCGTCCAAAATGAGACAAAAAATGTCATAGTGTAGTATGTCGTCCAAAATGAGACAAAAATGTCATAGTATGTCGTCCAAAATGAGACAAAAATGTCATAGTATAGTATGTCGTCCAAAATGAGACAAAAAAGTCATAGTATAGTATGTCGTCCAAAATGAGACAAAAAATGTCATAGTATAGTATGTCGTCCAAAGTGAGACAAAAAAGTCATACTTTAGTATGTTGTCCAAAATGAGACAAAAAAGTCATACTTTAGTATGTCGTCCAAAATGAGACAAAAAAGTCATACTTTAGTATGTCGTCCAAAATTAGTCAAAAAGTCATAGTTTAGTATGTCGTCCAAAATGAGACAAAAATGTCATAGTATAGTATGTCGTCCAAAATGAGACAAATAAGTCATGGTATAGTATGTCGTCCAAAATGAGACAAAAAATGTCATAGTGTAGTATGTCGTCCAAAATGAGACAAAAAAGTCATAGTATAGTATGTCGTCCAAAATGAGACAAAAAAGTCATAGTATAGTATGTCATTCCAAAATGAGTCAAAAAGTCATAGTATAGTATGTCGTCCAAAATGAGACAAAAAATGTCATAGTTTAGTATGTCGTCCAGAATGAGTCAAAAAGTCAAAGTATAGTATGTCGTCCAAAATGAGACAAAAATGTCATAGTATAGTATGTCGTCCAAAATGAGACAAAAAAGTCATAGTATAGTATGCTGTCCAAAATGAGACAAAAATGTCATAGTTTAGTATGTCGTCCAAAATGAGACAAAAAATGTCATAGTATAGTATGTCGTCCAAAGTGAGACAAAAAAGTCATACTTCAGTATGTTGTCCTAAATGAGACTAATAAGTCATGGTATAGTATGCCGTCCAAAGTGAGACAAAAAAGTCATACTTTAGTATGTTGTCCAAAATGAGACAAAAAAGTCATGGTATAGTATGTCGTCCAAAATGAGTCAAAAAGTCATAGTATAGTATGTTGTCCAAAATGAGTCAAAAAGTCATAGTATAGTATGTCGTCCAAAATGAGACAAAAAAGTCATGTCGTCCAAAATGAGACAAAAAAGTCATAGTATAGTATGTCGTCCAAAATGAGACAAAAAATGTCATAGTATAGTATGCCGTCCAAAATGAGACAAAAAAGTCATAGTATAGTATGTCGTCCAAAATGAGACAAAAATGTCATAGTTTAGTATGTCGTCCAAAATGAGACAAAAAATGTCATAGTATAGTATGTCGTCCAAAGTGAGACAAAAAAGTCATACTTCAGTATGTTGTCCTAAATGAGACTAATAAGTCATGGTATAGTATGCCGTCCAAAGTGAGACAAAAAAGTCATACTTTAGTATGTTGTCCAAAATGAGACAAAAAAGTCATGGTATAGTATGTCGTCCAAAATGAGTCAAAAAGTCATAGTATAGTATGTCGTCCAAAATGAGACAAAAAATGTCATACTTTAGTATGTCGTCCAAAATGAGACAAAAAAGTCATAGTTTAGTATGTCGTCCAAAATGAGTCAAAAAGTCATAGTTTAGTATGTCGTCCAAAATGAGTCAAAAAGTCATAGTTTAGTATGTCGTCCAAAATGAGACAAAAATGTCATAGTATAGTATGTCGTCCAAAATGAGACAAAAAAGTCATAGTATAGTATGTCGTCCAAAATGAGACAAAAAATGTCATAGTTTAGTATGTCGTCCAGAATGAGTCAAAAAGTCATAGTATAGTATGTCGTCCAAAATGAGACAAAAAAGTCATGTCGTCCAAAATGAGACAAAAAAGTCATAGTATAGTATGTCGTCCAAAATGAGACAAAAAATGTCATAGTATAGTATGCCGTCCAAAATGAGACAAAAAAGTCATAGTATAGTATGTCGTCCAAAATGAGACAAAAAATGTCATAGTATAGTATGCCGTCCAAAATGAGACAAAAAAGTCATAGTATAGTATGTCGTCCAAAATGAGACAAAAATGTCATAGTTTAGTATGTCGTCCAAAATGAGACAAAAAATGTCATAGTATAGTATGTCGTCCAAAGTGAGACAAAAAAGTCATACTTCAGTATGTTGTCCTAAATGAGACTAATAAGTCATGGTATAGTATGCCGTCCAAAGTGAGACAAAAAAGTCATACTTTAGTATGTTGTCCAAAATGAGTCAAAAAGTCATAGTATAGTATGTCGTCCAAAATGAGACAAAAAAGTCATAGTATAGTATGTCGTCCAAAATGAGACAAAAAATGTCATAGTATAGTATGTCGTCCAAAGTGAGACAAAAAAGTCATACTTTAGTATGTTGTCCAAAATGAGACAAATAAGTCATGGTATAGTATATCGTCCAAAATGAGACAAAAATTTTCATAGTATAGTATGTCGTCCAAAGTGAGACAAAAAAGTCATACTTTAGTATTATGTCCAAAATGAGACAAATAAGTCATGGTATAGTATGTCGTCCAAAATGAGACAAAAAATTTCATAGTATAGTATGTCGTCCAAAGTGAGACAAAAAAGTCATACTTTAGTATGATGTCCAAAATGAGACAAATAAGTCATGGTATAGTATGTCGTCCAAAATGAGACAAAAAATTTCATAGTATAGTATGTCGTCCAAAGTGAGACAAAAAAGTCATACTTTAGTATGATGTCCAAAATGAGACAAAAAAGTCATAGTTTAGTATGTCGTCCAAAATGAGTCAAAAAGTCATAGTTTAGTATGTCGTCCAAAATTAGACAAAAAAGTCATACTATAGTATGTCATTCCAAAATGAGTCAAAACCTCATAGTATAGTATGTCGTCCAAAATGAGACAAAAAATGTCATCGTATAGTATGCCGTCCAAAATGAGACAAAAAAGTCATGTCGTCCAAAATGAGACAAAAATGTCATAGTATAGTATGTCGTCCAAAATGAGACAAAAAAGTCATAGTATAGTATGTCGTCCAAAATGAGACAAAAAATGTCATAGTATAGTATGTCGTCCAAAGTGAGACAAAAAAGTCATACTTTAGTATGTCGTCCAAAATGAGACAAAAAGTCATAGTTTAGTATGTCGTCCAAAATGAGACAAAAATGTCATAGTATAGTATGTCGTCCAAAATGAGACAAAAAATGTCATAGTTTAGTATGTCGTCCAGAATGAGTCAAAAAGTCATAGTATAGTATGTCGTCCAAAATGAGACAAAAAATGTCATAGTTTAGTATGTCGTCCAGAATGAGTCAAAAAGTCATAGTATAGTCAGTCAGTCATCATCTACCGCTTTATCCTCCACCAGAGGGTTGCGGGGGGTGCTGTGCCAATCTCAGCTACATCGGGCGATAGGCGGGGTACACCCTGGACAGTTCGCCAGTCCATCGCAGGGCCACACACAGATAGAGACAAACAACCATTCACTCTCACACTCACTCCTATGGTCAATTTAGAGTGTCCAATTTACCTATCCCCACATTGCATGTTTTTGGACTGTGGGAGGAAGCCGGAGAACCCGGCGAGAACCCACGCACACACGGGGAGAACATGCAAACTCCATGCAGAAAGGCTCGCTGCAAGGCAAGAGTGCTAACCACTACACCACCGTGTGACCCTCAAAGTATAGTATGTTGTCCAAAATTTGAGACAAAAAAGTCATAGTATAGTATGTCGTCCAAAATGAGACAAAAATGTCATAGTATAGTATGTCGTCCAAAATGAGACAAAAAAGTCATAGTATAGTATGTCGTCCAAAATGAGACAAAAAAGTCATGTCGTCCAAAATGAGACAAAAAAGTCATAGTATAGTATGCTGTCCAAAATGAGACAAAAAATTTCATAGTATAGTATGTCGTCCAAAGTGAGACAAAAAAGTCATACTTTAGTATGATGTCCAAAATGAGACAAATAAGTCATGGTATAGTATGTCGTCCAAAATGAGACAAAAAATTTCATAGTATAGTATGTCGTCCAAAGTAAGACAAAAAAGTCATACTTTAGTATGATGTCCAAAATGAGACAAAAAAGTCATAGTTTAGTATGTCGTCCAAAATGAGTCAAAAAGTCATAGTTTAGTATGTCGTCCAAAATTAGACAAAAAAGTCATACTATAGTATGTCATTCCAAAATGAGTCAAAACCTCATAGTATAGTATGTCGTCCAAAATGAGACAAAAAATGTCATCGTATAGTATGCCGTCCAAAATGAGACAAAAAAGTCATGTCGTCCAAAATGAGACAAAAAAGTCATAGTATAGTATGTCGTCCAAAATGAGTCAAAAAGTCATGGTATAGTATGTCGCCCAAAATGAGACAAAAAAAGTCATAGTATAGTATGTCGTCCAAAGTGAGACAAAAAAGTCATACTTTAGTATGTTGTCCAAAATGAGACAAATAAGTCATGGTATAGTATGTCGTCCAAAATGAGACAAAAAATGTCATAGTATAGTATGTCGTCCAAAGTGAGACAAAAAGTCATAGTATAGTATGTCGTCCAAATGAGACAAAAAATGTCATAGTATAGTATGTCGTCCAAAATGAGACAAAAAAAGTCATAGTATAGTATGTCGTCCAAAGTGAGACAAAAAAGTCATACTTTAGTATGTTGTCCAAAATGAGACAAAAAAGTCATAGTTTAGTATGTCGTCCAAAATGAGTCAAAAAGTCATAGTTCAGTATGTCATCCAAAATCAGTCAAAAAGTCATAGTATAGTATGTCGTCCAAATGAGACAAAAAATGTCATAGTATAGTATGCCGTCCAAAATGAGACAAAAAAGTCATACTTTAGATGTTGTTCAAAATGAGACAAAAAAGTCATAGTATAGTATGTCGTCCAAATGAGACAAAAAATGTCATAGTATAGTATGTCGTCCAAAATGAGACAAAAAGTCATACTATAGTACGTCATTCCAAAATGAGTCAAAAACTCATAGTGTAGTATGTCGTCCAAAATGAGACAAAAAATGTCATAGTATAGTATGCCGTCCAAAATGAGACAAAAAAGTCATAGTATAGTATGCCGTCCAAAATGAGACAAATAAGTCATGGTATAGTATGTCGTCCAAAATGAGACAAAAAATTTCATAGTATAGTATGTCGTCCAAAGTGAGACAAAAAAGTCATACTTTAGTATGATGTCCAAAATGAGACAAAAAAGTCATAGTTTAGTATGTCGTCCAAAATGAGTCAAAAAGTCATAGTTTAGTATGTCGTCCAAAATTAGACAAAAAAGTCATACTATAGTATGTCATTCCAAAATGAGTCAAAACCTCATAGTATAGTATGTCGTCCAAAATGAGACAAAAAATGTCATAGTATAGTATGCCATCCAAAATGAGACAAAAAAGTCATGTCGTCCAAAATGAGACAAAAAAGTCATAGTATAGTATGTCGTCCAAAATGAGTCAAAAAGTCATGGTATAGTATGTCGTCCAAAATGAGACAAAAAATGTCATAGTATAGTATGTCGTCCAAAGTGAGACAAAAAAGTCATACTTTAGTATGTCGTCCAAAGTGAGACAAAAAGTCATAGTATAGTATGTCGTCCAAATGAGACAAAAAATGTCATAGTATAGTATGTCGTCCAAAATGAGACAAAAAAAGTCATAGTATAGTATGTCGTCCAAAGTGAGACAAAAAAGTCATACTTTAGTATGTTGTCCAAAATGAGACAAAAAAGTCATAGTTTAGTATGTCGTCCAAAATGAGTCAAAAAGTCATAGTTTAGTATGTCATCCAAAATGAGTCAAAAAGTCATAGTATAGTATGTCGTCCAAATGAGACAAAAAATGTCATAGTATAGTATGTCGTCCAAAATGAGACAAAAAAGTCATAGTATAGTATGTCGTCCAAAATTAGACAAAAAAGTCATACTTTAGATGTTGTCCAAAATGAGACAAAAAAGTCATAGTATAGTATGTCGTCCAAATGAGACAAAAAATGTCATAGTATAGTATGCCGTCCAAAATGAGACAAAAAAGTCATAGTATAGTATGTCGTCCAAAATGAGACAAAAATGTCATAGTTTAGTATGTCGTCCAAAAGAGATAAACTTTATTAAAAGTAAATAAATAAATAAATAAATAATAAATAAGTCCACCTCCTGATCCATCTCTACATATATTACATCACATGATTTGCAAGTTTTGATGAGAGCAAACCCGAAGCCTCTATAGCAGTATTTAAGTATACAAGTATGTGTCGACTGAGGCCTGGAGGAAAAGTAAATGGGAAGGTTTCCAAAATGTGGCAATCTGTTTTTTAGCTGCCATCCAGCCAGCTAGTAATGAGAGATTCAAGATAACATGGCACCTTCACTTCAAACGTCTCAGAAAGGCTAGAAGCAAATGTACAAACTGGATAAATGGATATGATAAGAACATTCTTTGGTCACCATCAGGAAACAAGTATGCAGTTTTAAAATAACACACTCCACAGGATCAAGCCCTTGAATTGAGACACAGCTTATGTGTGTGTCAGTATTTGTCCTTTGACTCACACTGTCCACTGGAACACAAGTTCTTATTATCATAGCATCATAATTTCCCACAAATATCAGTCAAATTGTTTCTCCACTCTATGAATCAGCATATGCCTATTAAGAGAAGATCACCTGAATAAGCATTTTATGGGATGGATGTTTTCAGTGTTCACCTCATAAATGGTTGTTGAATGATAATGGCCTTTTATTTGCATATTCAGAGTTTATCAACAAATATGGATTTGCAGAAACTCTGGGAATCCATTTTTTTTGTATATTCTTTTTATTGCCAAGTATACATTGTGTAGAATAAATGTTACTTATAAAGCAATCATAGTTGTACATAAACGAGTAAAAACAAACAAACATGGCAGCATCATCGATCTTAAGTGGATTGGAAATAACAATCTGACGGACTTTCACACAACCTGGGTACTGTAGTGTAAAAAGTGAAAAAAAATCAATCAAAAAAAGTGCAAGCTTGAGCCGGAAATTCACAGAACAAAATCGGCAGAAAAAAGTAAACCGAAAGATCCAACATCAGATGAAATGGACAGTATATGACAGGAAGTATCATCACAGAATCACACATTCATACTGTAACATTAACCTCTCTCAAGTCCTTCAGGTATTTTAAGACTGGCCCCCACACTGGCCTGCATTTTTATATCTAAGTTTCTCCATACATAGGGTGTCACTAAGCTCCCTCATCCACATTTCAGATGAAGTTACATTATCCCACTTCCAATGTCTTAATATAAGCATTTTAGCCAAAATAGCACCAAAACACAAAGACTGTTGTATAAATGTTGTGCTGGTAGAGTCGAAGCACCCGCCGACACAGCCTATTAAATGCTTTGGAGTAAAAATCAAAAATGAAAGACCAGAATGAGTGAAGACTGGGACACGTCCAAAGTTGATGAGAAAGTGTTCCAACTTGACTTTGTTACACAAGGCTGAAACATTAGGATACATCTTGTTAACTTGTTGCTTCGAGTAGTGTAATCTATGTATTATTTTGAACTGAATTAGTTTATGCCTTACATTAATTGAGCATTGATGAATATTCGAAAGACATGTTTCCCAGTATTCTTTGGAGAGGGGCACTCCCAGTTCAGACTCCCATGTAGACCTTTGTTTTTCTGACTGAAGAGCGTCTGATATAGACTTGATATTGCTCCTTTTTTACCTGCCGTAATTCTAATTATTTTTTTGAGTGTAGGGTGTTGTGGTATGTCCGACAGTGTTGATTCATGGGTCTTTATAAAATTTCTGATCTGTCGGAAAAAATGCGAGACTGGTAGATTATATTTCATTTTCATCAGGTGTCCTCCCTGATACAGATCGCTCAGAGATCTCACTCCCTTCTCTCTCCATTGAGCAAACACTGGGTCTGAAGCAGAAGGCTTGAAAGCATGATTGTTACAAATTGGCGTATCCCTGTACATATGTGGGGCCTGTAAATACAATTTAATCTGATTCTAAATTTTTCATGAGTTATGTATCATAAAGTTACCCTTGTACAGGGATTTGTCGATTTTGATGGGACTGTTCTGGGAATCCATATTTGGAGGAGTATGCCGTGGTGTTTGATGCAATACCCTCTGGACTACTGATATTACTCTGAGGACAGATTGTGTCCATGGTGAACTGGAGTTGACATCTCATGATACAAGAGATTTCAGACAGAAAATGGACCAACAGTTTTTTAAGGAACTAACACCATGGAGTCACAACGCAGCAAACTCTGAACAACATCAAAAAAACCACTGACACAAATCTAGTTACATTATATATAAATGATTTTTTTTATACAACCCATTTAAATTGGATATTTGCAATGTGATGGTAAGCGACAGAGAAAGTTACTGCTTCTTTTATTTATCTGAGCCCTGGTGATGGATGTTCACAGAGACACCATTATTGTTTTTACAAAGTAACAACATATTGCCATATTACAATATAAATGGCTGTGTAAGGGCATAGATGTGCAGTCTACAGAGTAATGAATACATCTTTAATGATTTTTTTTTTACCCTAAAATAGCATTTGTCTTTCGATGCCAAATGCTAGCAACTACTGTATCTCTTCATCATCCTCTTGATCACATGGTGTAACTGGTCTAAATGCTACACCATGTTGAGTCGTGAGAGATTTACATTTTTTTTTAATAAGATGCCAAACTTACTTATGTCTGTGCTGTATAGTCAGAAACACTTAATCATTGAGATCCTGTCATAAGATGTAATTAATCACAAATAAGCCACTTTTAAGACCTTAAAGATCCCATTAACATGATTAAGTTTCTGTAGGTGTTAACAAAAGCATAATTAACACATTTAATGTAACCTTTAAGACTATTAATTAGACACTAAGATAGATAGATACTTTATTCATCTCACAGAGAAATTCACAGTTCAGCAGCTCAAAGAATATTTTACAAAATAGAAACATAAGAGGCATGCAAAGTACAGTCTAAATATAATATAAAAAATATAAAAAGACATTGAAAAAGAAATTAATTATAAATCAGAAAGTTCCGTCATTACAGTGCACGGTCTGTGTATGGTGCTGTGTGCGTCGCTCAGCTATGGATGTCAGGCTGTCCAGTTCTGTGCCTATAACAGAGACTGCCTATCTTATTAGATAAGTTAATAAGATGAACATTTTAAAGGTGTTAATATAAGCATAATCAACTTTAAGACACTTACAAGCAAATATTAAACACTTGTCTTTTGTTAACACTTCATATCTGACAAGATATTAAATGTTACATATACGTCTATACACTCACTTCATATAATGAAGTCTCATATGCAACACAAGAGAACTTTTCTGTTCTTTGTTCACAAACATTGCAGCTACAGGGTTTCTCTCCTGTGTCTGTTAACATCACTCTGCCTAAAACACCACCGCTCTAAGGTTTCTCTCCGGTGTGGACCATCATGTGTCTGTTAGCATCACTCTGCCTCAAACACCACCGCTCTAAAGTTTCTCTCCGGTGTGGACCATCATGTGTCTGTTAGCATCACTCTGCCTCAAACACCACCGCTCTAAGGTTTCTCTCCGGTGTGGACCATCATGTGTTTTTTAACATCACTCTGCCTCAAACACCACCGCTCTAAAGTTTCTCTCCGGTGTGGACCATCATGTGTCTGTTAACATCACTCTGCCTCAAACACCACCGCTCTAAAGTTTCTCTCCGGTGTGGACCATCATGTGTCTGTTAGCATCACTCTGTTTCAAACACCACCACTCTAAAGTTTCTCTCCGGTGTGGACCATCATGTGTCTGTTAGCATCACTCTGTCTCAAACACCACCGCTCTAAAGTTTCTCTCCGGTGTGGACCATCATGTGTCTGTTAACATCACTCTGTCTCAAACACCACCGCTCTAAAGTTTCTCTCCGGTGTGGACCATCATGTGTTTTTTAACATCACTCTGCCTCAAACACCACCACTCTAAAGTTTCTCTCCGGTGTGGACCATCATGTGTCTGTTAACATCACTCTGCCTAAAACACCACCGCTCTAAGGTTTCTCTCCGGTGTGGACCATCATGTGTCTGTTAGCATCACTCTGCCTCAAACACCACCGCTCTAAAGTTTCTCTCCGGTGTGGACCATCATGTGTTTTTTAACATCACTCTGCCTCAAACACCACCGCTCTAAAGTTTCTCTCCGGTGTGGACCATCATGTGTCTGTTAGCATCACTCTGCCTCAAACACCACCGCTCTAAAGTTTCTCTCCGGTGTGGACCATCATGTGTTTTTTAACATCACTCTGCCTCAAACACCACCGCTCTAAAGTTTCTCTCCGGTGTGGACCATCATGTGTCTGTTAGCATCACTCTGCCTCAAACACCACCGCTCTAAAGTTTCTCTCCGGTGTGGACCATCATGTGTCTGTTAACATCACTCTGCCTCAAACACCACCGCTCTAAAGTTTCTCTCCGGTGTGGACCATCATGTGTTTTTTAAGAGAACCCTTTTGTGTAAAACATTTCCCACAAACATGGCAGCCCCAGGGTTTCTCTCCAGTGTGGACCACCATGTGGACGTTGACATCACTCTTCCTTGTAAATTTCTTCCCACAAACATTACAGTCAAACTGTTTTTCTCTTGTATGGTCCACCATATGCATTTTTAGAGAACTCTTTAATCGATATCTTTTCCCACAAACATCACAGCCAAATAGTTTTTCCCCTGTATGGATCATCATGTGCATATTATAAGTAAACTTCTGTGTGAATGTTTTCCCACAAACGTCACAGCTCCACGGTTTCTCTCCTGCGTGGATCACGGCATGTTTGTTCAGATGATCCTTGAGAATAAATTTTTTCCCACAAACATCACAGTCGAATGGTTTCTCTCCTGTATGGACGACCATATGCACATCAAGATTACGCTTTCGTGTAAATCTTTCCCCACAAACATTACAGTCAAACGGTTTCTCTCCTGTATGGACTCTTACATGAGTCCTAAGAAAACGCTCAAATGCAAATCTTTTCCCACAAACATCACAGCTAAACGGGGTCTCTCCTGTGTGGACCATCATGTGTATCTTAAAACTTTTTTCATGCTTAAATATTTTCCCACAGATATCACAACGACATGGTTTCTCTCCTGTATGGACGACCTTGTGTTTGTTAAGATTACCCTTGTTTGTGTACCGTTTCCCACAAACATCACAATCAAACTGTTTCTCTCCTTTATGGATCATCATGTGCACATAAAGAGAACCCTTCTGTGTGAAACTTTTCCCACACACATCACAGCTAAATGGTTTCTCTCCTGTATGGACCATCATGTGCATCTTGACTAAAGACTTGCGTGTGAATCTTTTCCCACAAACATCACAGCTACATGGTTTCTCTCCGGTATGGACCATCATGTGCCTCTTCACACTGGTCTTCTTTGTAAATGTTTTCCCACAGAAATCACAATCAAATGAGTTTTCTACTGACTGAACTTTCTGCGTACATGTCTGAGGTTGACATTGGCCAGGAGCTCCGGTCTCGTCATCACTGTATTCGGTCTCGGACGAGTCTGGAATCTCGTCATCTCCTCCAGCTGCTGTTTTCACTGGTCGTGCGGAGACAGTTGCTGGAGGTTCCGCCTCTCCGCTCTCTTCAATTTGATGAAGCTGTGAGGACTGAGGGTTCTCCTCATCATCTTCAGTTTTCACTTGGACTATAGTGAGTGAGAACTTGTTGCAATCAACCTCCTCAAGAGACTGCTCTTCTTCCTTCTTGGTCCAGAGATGATCGTGCTCCTCTTGGATGTGGGGAATCTCTGGATCATCTTCAGTTTTAACATAAACAACAGTGAGTGAGAACTTCCCATCATCAGCCTTCTCCAGTCCTTCATACTTCTCTTCCTCATTACTGGTCCAGAGATCATCCTGCTCCTCTTTAATGTGAAGAATCTCTAAGTCCTCCTGATCTGGACTGGTGATCATCTCAGTGGAAACCTCTTCTTTGATCACCAGCAGATGTTGGACATCTGCAGGGAACAATGAAACACACGGTGTAAAAATATTCATTTACCTGAAGAAATTTACCCCCAGAATATATGCATTGCATTAAAAACATACAAATCTAGTTTGTACAAAAAAAGGTTGGACGCAAAGTTTGCCAGCAACAGTTTTCATATCACATCTCAACTACAAACATGGCATATCATATAACACGCTAAGCTAACTTGTCTGCATTAGGTTGCGCCACTCGTTTTCAGTGTAACTTATCAGAATTGGCATATTTAATGTTTTAGTCTAATATTCGTTTTATAACTGCAGGCACACAATGGCAGCGAACTGTTTGTGTCTCAGCCGCGAAGCTGAGCTCCTGTGTTCAGTGTCTCTGTGCGAGTACATGAGACAAATCATCTTAATATTCCTCAACAGTTCTCGTGCTGATGTCTTGTGCTATAACCCCTCCAGATTAGCTGATTTTTAGTCATAATTTCAGGGCTTCAGTTGATCAAGAATTTCTTTGGTACAGCCCTAGTCGCTTCACACCTGTGGGAGCGCTGGCCGCAAGTCATCGTATTTTAAACTGAAGTAACGGGCATTTCTTTTCACCATCAAACAAAGCATTGTTGCACTCTCTGTTGTGTCGACACTTTATCTCTTGTGGAAATGTCTGCAGAGAAGAAACCACAACACGTAACCGCTGCTGGGCACAACAAGAATCACAGTTAAATTTGAGGGCTCCGTACGGATGAGAGCCGCTTCCAGGGACACTTTTGCATGATGAGAAGTTAACGGTAAAACTCGCCATGTTGGGTCCAGCTCCGTATGTTGTTGTGACGGTCATACAACTCCGAGTGTCCACACACACACACACACACACACACACACGTTTCCCTGTGTGTTTGGTCGCTGACGAGTGCGGCACGTCATTCGGAGAATATCAACGCTGATTGGCCATCGCAATTTTTTAGAATTTTTTCGCAGAAGTTGAAACATTTCAAAATCGATTCAAATTATTTTTACAATAATGTTGCTTCAGATTTGAACTGTTTCAGTTTCCCATCGCTGCCATAAACGAGGAAGCGGGTATTAGTTTGACGCTCATTAGCATTTATTTTCCAGCACATTATCAATGTATTAACAAGCTGCTTTATCGGACTGATTGAGAAGAGGAGAGATTATTATTTTCATTATTATTAATAATAATAATAATAATAATAATAAATAATTAACAATAATAATGCTAATAATAATAAAAATAATAATAATGACAATAATAATGATAATAACAATAATAATAATAGCAATACTAATAATAATGATAATAACAATAATAATGATAATAACAATAATAATAACAATAATGACAACAACAATAATAATAATAATAATAATGAAAGATGTTTGAGTTTCATCCTCGTGTCCTCTTACCTGTGTGACAGTCCGATAAAGAGCCTCTGTCTTCAGTCAGCCTCTCTGAACAAAGTCTATCCTGGTTCGTACAGCTGCGTTTCATCATTCTGTTCCACACTCGTTAGCTATGAGCCGCGCTAACTGCTAACATCGACCGCTTTTCCTGATCCGGTGTAAGCTAACGGCAGCGAACAGGATCAAACGGGATCTGACATGAGCTAACGGGATCTGACATGAGCTAACGGCAGCGAACAGGATCAAACGGGATCTGACATGAGCTAACGGGATCTGACATGAGCTAACGGGAGCTAACAGTAGCTAACAGGGTCAAACCGCTGACAGAAGCTAACAGTGTTAGCCGATTTGCCTTGACAGCCAGAACAGGAGCAGCGGTGTTGAATTTGAAAGTGACATGAATAAAAACAGTGGGATGAGGACAAAATACTCCTGTCAGTTAGTTGTTAACAAGCTAGCGTCCTCCCGAGTGAACGAAGAAATACTTCTTCTTTTCTTTTTGGAGGTTTTATGGCGGTTGGGAGAGAACGATTTGGTGCATTACCGCCACCCTCTGGTATGGAGTGTGGATCTAACTATTACTTCACAATAAATAAATATAAATACATTATTAGTACATAATATACATCATATATAATAATATATGTATATTAATAATAATGTGCATACACATGCTTATTCACACATGCACACACACACACACACACACACACACACATTTATATATATAATATGTTTACCAAATCTAATTCCTCTCCAATGTCTCTCAACTTTTCATAATAATTGAATAATTTCTCTTTCTGACATTGAGTTATAACATGCGAACTGTTTTCTCCTGCCCACAGTGATCACATCTGCCTCTATTGTTGTGTTTATTGATCGTGAATAGTGTGTTGTTTAATCACGTATAGCCAAATCTGATCCTTGATATGATATTTTCCTCTTTCCTGCTTCTTTCCGTGCATCTAACCCACCCAAAGCATGGCGGACTATAAGGAGAATAGAAGGCAGATCACAAATCACCTCAATTCATGCTGATCATCTTGATTTTTTGCCAGGTACAACAGACAGTGGTTTTCGAATCTGGGTAACTAAAGGCATCTCTAATTTGTGTGATTTATTTGATGGACCCACTTTGATGTCTTTACGCAATTAGCAGAAAAATATGAAATTCAGAAACAAGATTTTTTTCGCTAGCTGCAGATAAGGGACTATGTAAAGAGAAGCACGACACTACTCTTCGATCAAAGTTATTCTTGCATAGAGAAACTGCTTTTTTGTTACATTACATTACATTACATGTCATTTAGCAGACACTTTTATCCAAAGTGACTTACAAGGGAATGGAGTACAATCTGCCAGGAGTGGAGTTGAACTTGCGAACATGAAGTCTGCACACAGGGTCTTAACCACTGAGCCACTCCACTTCAGAAGCCTAAATCTATAAGCTTTATATATTCTCAGAGACTATGGTAACATAAGCACTCTTCACTTGAAACAAATCAGGGAAAAAGAACTGGATGTAGAAATTACAAATGACCAATGGCATGATGCTTGGGAGGGTGCAACAGCTTTAAGTGTCTGTAATAGACAGACAACTTTATTAATCCCTTTGGGAGGTTCCCTCGGGGAAATTAACACAATAGAGTTAAAGCTACAACTCAAGATTCTACATAGAGCTCATATATCTCCCTCACAACACCATGGGTTTGATGCTGATTGTTACGGCCCTCAGCCCTTCCTGTGTCCTGTGTGTGTGTGTGTTTGTGTTTGTGTTGCAGGTTGCCGTGATTGCTGATTGGGAGCACCCGTGACCAGCGTCCCACCTGATAAAAGCCTGCTGGCTTGGATTGTCTGTTATCTTTCAGCTTTACCTCCTGATCACCGGACTCCTGTGCACGAACAAATTATGGTTTCAATAAATTGACATGACACAGTTGAGTAGAGGACATACGGTCTGGAGTAGCAATCAGATAATTCTGGTCAGACAACCTTTTAACCACAGAGTAAGGACCAGAAAATTTAGCCTGAAATGGAGATGTTACAATAGGCAAAAGTACTAGAACCTGATCTCCTGAAAGAAATACACGATTTTCAACCCGCCGATCATAAAGTTTTTTTGCAGCTTTGACAGCTTGCTTTTTGCCACCTCCTGGGCTTTGTACAACCTGTACCGAAAACCACTTACCTATTCAAGAAGGTTCTGCGGTGGCTCCGTGTCTCTCCACTTATCCCGCAAAAGAGCCAAAGGGCCTCGTACAGTGTGGCCAGACACGAGATCGTTGGGACTAAACCCTATACTCAACCTCCCTTGCGGCCAGCCACGGTAAGCCCTCTTCCAAGTCACCATTCAACTGAACACAGTATGCACGCAACATTGCCTTTAATGTCTGGTTAAAAAGTTCCAGAACGCCTTGACTTTGTGCGTGGTAGGCGGATGCTTGATTGTGCAGACAAAATGTTTGATCCTTGGTCAGATTGGATCACCCTGGGAACACCAAAGACAGACATAAACTGTGACAAAGCACGAACGACTGACCTGGCTGTAATCATGCGCAGTGGATAGGCAGCTGGATATCTTGTGCTCTGACACATTACTGTCAACAGATAACAAGCTCCTGATCTCGAAGGAGGCAAAGGCCCCACACAGTCAATAATGAGATGCTCAAAAGGTTGACTAGGTTGATAGCTGGTATTGGGAACAAAGGAGCAGGCTTTAGGGTCTGATTAGGCTTGCTGGTAAATTGGCATGTATGGCATGACTGACACATCTTTTTTCAGTCGGGGCCAAGAGAAATACCTCAAGATGTGGTCATACGTCTTCCTGATACCCAAGTGACCACACTCGTCATGGGAAATGTGCAACACTAAACTGCAAAACTTAGACGGCACCACAACTTGGTAAACAGGGTCACCAACAAAATGTTCCCACTGAGGCACCCATTTCCTCATCAACACGCCATTATCAACAAAATAACACTGAGCATGATTTTCCACCTCACCAATAGGACATGTCATCTCCAGCAAAGCCTTGAGGGAACCATCCGCCTGCTGCTCTTCCACCAACTCACTGCAAGAGACGGACCAAGGGGCATCAAGACATGTTACACCATGCTGCAGTGAACTGTCAACCTCTTTTGCAGAACTTCTGTCAGCCTGTGTGCGAGCCATGGCCCGTGTCACAGTGCATGCTGTAAATACATCAGGGAACTCCTTCTGGTTTTTATCAGGTTCACTGCTAACGAGGGGCACCGGAACGACGCAAGGAGGCGGAACATCAGCCCACACTCTGGTACCACATATATCATTACCCAGAATCATTTCAATCCCATCCAAGGGCAAAGCCGGGCGCACACCAACCACCACGTTACCGTGAAAGAGATCATAAGACAACATCATTTTATGCTGCTGCACCTGCAGGACTTGCATCCCCATCCCAAGCACAGGAATGAATGACCAAGCAGCAGTGTCCCGCAATATTTTTACGTGCACTCTGTCGTCACTCCCTACCAGGGAAACAACACCCTCACTGACGAAAGGCTCAAAAGATGTAAGCCTGATACCTGACACCTGTGATCCTGCCTCATTACCTGTCAGCAACTCCACTGGCGCAACGAACAATGCCGGTTTGGGCGTAAAGCTGGACTCAGGGTGCTTAGACCTGGACTTTAAAGCATAACAATCACACCTCCAGTGGCCCCGCTTATGATAATAGTTACAAACTTTGTCAGACTCACATGCATACATAACATACGTTCATTCCTCTGCTGTTCTACTGGTCTTACAGGGCACCCAGACCACACACCACCCACTGAGGAACTGTCCCTGTGCCTGCCACCATGAACAGCAGGACCAACTCCATCATGTGTCAAAATGTAATTGTCAGCTAAAGCAGCTGCCTTAGCAGCCGTCTGAACCTTGCGCTCACTGATATATGTTGCAATGCGCTCTGAAACAGAGCTCTTAAACTGCTCCAGTATAACCAACACCAGCGATCAAAATGAGTAGACCCTAACCCTAACCCAGTCGCGTGCAAACTCCATATGAGACTTGTCACCTCTCCTCCAAGTCCTAAACCTCTGGCGATAAGCCTCACGGACCAGCTCAAATGCCCACAGAATAGCTGATTTTACCAACGCATAATTCACACACTCCCTGCTACTCAGAGACGAATAAGACTCCTGGGCCCTGCCGGTTATCACACACTGCAACAATAATGTGCGCGTGGCCTCAGACAACCCCCGTGTGTCTGCCAGACGCTCAAACATTAAGAAAAATGTCTCCGGATCTCGCTCATTAAATTTGGGGACAAGCCTCAAATCACTCAAATCATTACCAGTGGCAAAATGTACCTGATTCCCCTCAGACACAGAGGGACCATCAGTTAACAGATCAGCCGTTGCTCTTCCTTCACGAACCAACTGCACTTTCTGTCTTTGCAGCTCTAATCTCGCCAACTCAGTTTCCTGCTTCATCTTCTATAAAGACAACTTCTTCTCTGTCTCTAACATGCGCAACGCCAGCAACTCCTTCTGCTGCTCAAAAGACAAACCTGGACCAAAACCAATACCCGCGACAGGCGGAACCAAGTCATCACTTGCAGCAGCACAAACTGCTTTTACAGTGCCCAAAACCTTCATCTTGATAAAGGAATCTTTAAAAAAACAAAAAAAACAACGCTGCTGAGTCATGGTGAAAAACCCCCACATCTCTCAGTGACAGTGACTAAGTGTCTTTGAACAATGAAACTGACGCACACCTCAGCATCACTGCTGTGTCCCAGCGTTTCATCCAAACAGGTTTTCTCTCTCACTGTGAACTTTACGACCACATTTCCTTTCAGCACTGTTCCCTGAATCGTGTGTGTGTGTGTGTGCGTGTGTGTGTGTGTGTGTAAAGTGTCTGAGTGTGACATGACAAAAAACAAGAACCTGGACTATCTCGCAATGCTTGAACACCAATGCTATGTTTGCATGTTCATATATCGTGAAAATCTATCACGATGTTGCAGAGTAAAAGTGTTTGTGTTGATCATGTGATCAACGCCAACCCAATGCCAACTACAACGTCAACCCAATGCCAACACCAACCCAACGCCAACCCAACACCAACACCAACGACAACCCAACACCAACCCAAGCCAAT
The DNA here is from genome assembly GCF_958295425.1 of Solea solea. Taxonomy (NCBI): domain Eukaryota; kingdom Metazoa; phylum Chordata; class Actinopteri; order Pleuronectiformes; family Soleidae; genus Solea; species Solea solea. Next base: position 29,507,807 of record NC_081143.1, read on the forward strand.
CCAATGCCAACACCAACGCCAACCCAGTGCCAACACCAACGCCAACACCAACACTAACACCAACCCAGTGCCAACACTAACACCAACACCAACCCAATGTCAACCCCAACCCAATGACAACCCAACACCAATGCCAACACAAAGAGTAAATGTCAGTAAAGGTGCAGTTCATCACTCTTAAATGTCACCATGTGTTTTTTTATTTGAAGAATGTGTCATTTGGACAAATGACAGAATGATTCTTTGTGCTTTATTCAGTTCCCCGTTCCATGAAGGACGTTCAACAATAGAACAGGTTGTTCCACTGGTGCAGCTCATGCTATATAAACTCACTTTTTCACATTTTCACCTGCAGACACTGAGAGGAAAACGACCATCAGACGACACACATACACACACACACACCAGGTGAGTCTTTATTTTTCTCTTTTACTCATCGCTGTGTTTCAGGCTGAATGTGTCAAAGCAAAGGGACAATTATGTTCATTTCAATCAAACGATGGACCAAACATAATCTGATGCTGTCGCGTAAATAAGGTCAATCATTTCATTAACAAGAAAAACTACTCAATGTTTTTTAAATTCACATGAACATTTGTGGCATCAGTTGAGGAAAAGGAAGCAGCTAACTGTTCCACCACTTATGATTCCAAAATCTACTTAAAATTCCAAAATCTACTTATAATTCCAAGATATACCTATGATTCCAAAATCTACTTATGATTCCAAAATACACTTATGATTCCAAAATATACTTAAAATTCCTAAATATACTTATAATTCCAAAATATACTTATGATTCCAAAATATACTTAAAATTCCAAAATCTACTTATAATTCCAAAATCTACTTAAAATTCCAAAACATACTTATGATTCCAAAATCTATTTAAAATTCCAAAATCTACTTATAATTGTAAAATCCAACATCTTTTATTTTTCTGTTATGTTTCCAAGTTTTTTTCATTCACTCTTCACTTTGTTTGAGGCTGAAATTTCAAATTAAAGACACAACAATGACTTCACTCTGACAGAAGGAGTGAAATGAAGCTGACACTGCTGCTGCTGCTGGTGCTGGTGGCGGCTGTGGCAGTCGTGGTGCCCGGCCTGTCCGAGGCCCGCGTCGTCTCCAGATGTGAGCTGAAGGAAGAACTTGGGAGGGCGATCGTTCTGCCCAGACATTTGAAAATAGTCAAGGAAAGAATCCTGGAAATATGTGAGAACGATAAATAAACCATAACATGTCTAATAAGTGTAACTGCTCAAAGGACTGAGGTGGATGTTAAAGGAGGAACATTTCACTTCTTAACCTTTATGTCCTCTTAACCTTGTGTTCTTCTTGCTTCTTCATTGGTTCCCTGAAGTGATCTGTGAATTGAACAGAAGATCCCGTCTGAACACTGACCTGGTCAGAATCTTCGGTAAACGCAGAACAACAACAGCCATGCCAACGACAGAACTGACGACCTTGGAGCCAACGACAGAACCGACGTCCTTGGAGCCAGCGACAGAACCGACGTCCGTGGAGCCAGCGACAGAACCGACGACCGTGGAGCCAGCAACAGAACTGTCATCCATCGAGCCAACGACAGAACCGACGTCTGTGGAGCCAGCGACAGAACCGATGTCCGTGGAGCCAGCGACAGAACCGATGTCCGTGGAGCCAGCGACAGAACCGACAACCACCGAGACATCAACTCTGGAGCCACTCACTGAAGAAGCCACAACCACAGAAATAACCTCTGCTACAACTCCTCCAGAATCAGCAACCACTGAACCAACAACTTCAGAATCAACCCTTGAAATCACCCAAATCACTCGTGGCTTCAGACAAAAGCGGCATGTCAATTCCGTCAGCAGTGAGTCCGAATCATCGGAGATGACCGGCAGCATGAAGGAACTGCTGGAAGGTGAAGAAAGTGAGGAGTCAGATGAAGACGAGGGTTACGAGGCGAGTGACGAGAGCGAGGATGAGGAAAGCGATGAGCAGGACAGTGAGGTATCAGATGAGGATGAGGAGAGCAAGGAGAGTGGGACCCGTTCAAAGCGATCGTATCGTCAATGGAGGCCCAGAAAGAGGAGACCACGTCTGTCCAAGGGGTTTTACGGGCTCTTCCAGCTGGCAGACAGTACCTTCTGTGATTCAGGTTACCGTAGGACCTGGAACAAGTGCAGAACAGACTGCCTCGGTGAGTCTTTGCAACAGAGAATTACACAGTACACAGTCTATTTGTTTTGCAAATGAATAACAGTGACTTGTTCCGCCACAGCCTTCACCGATGATGACATAACAGATGACATCAAGTGCTTCGTGAAGACCGACGCCTGGTAGTAAGTTCTTATATAACGCGTTAAAAATCACCCCAAATCAATCATCAGAGTGAAAACACACCTTCTCAAGCCTTGAAAAGTTATTCAGTGTTGTTATCTCTACAAAGCTAGCATTACAGTTCATGTGGAACATGCAGGTTTGTTACCCAAATCTTCAGAGTGGTTGTGATGGTTAACTGAAGACAGAAGAGTCTGGTGTATTCAGAGACAGCTGCTGAAAACCATGTCACTTCGTTAGGCGCATAAATGTACCATTTCAATTGCACCATTAGGCCACCTGGTGGCCAAACATGTTTCAACAGTGTGACAGTAGAATGTACTGTAAACATAAATAACATGAATAACATGTATATTGTATCTCCATGAGACAAACAACAGCTTATCTTTCTTGTTAATGACAGCCGCTTGCTGAGGAGAGCTTCTCACACATGTCATCACGTTCCTTCCTTCAACTGCCCATGAGGAGCCGCTGGTGCTTCCTACCCACGATGTCTCCATGACTTCATGTGTTCATCTCACATTCTTCTTCTAGTCTTTCATCACTGGAGCTGACAATAATAACGAACATTAAAATTTAATCAAATCAAAATTTGTTGGTGATATTTTCCACTATAATCCACAATAAAGAAAAACAAACCCATGTTATCTTCTGGTCAATGATGATGGTTTTTCTTTTTTCTTTCAATAAATATGTTTTACTCAACTCAACAGAATGAATCTGTTTCCATAGCAACATATGAACTGGTGTGTGCCAAGACACAGTTTAGCTAGCTAACTAGTCAGTTACTTTGTTAGCTATCTCGCTAGCTAATTACTTTGTTGGATGGATGGATGGATGGATGGATGGATGGATGGATAGATAGATAGATAGATAGATAGATAGATAGATAGATAGATAGATAGATAGATAGATAGATAGATAGATAGATAGATCACCTCTGGGGAGACAAACTGTCTCACCTCATGTGGTTTAGGTCTCTTGTTCTTTTCATCAGGATGTAGGTGTAACCTGTAAATGAGAAGACATGTTTTCAGGGACATGGATCATGACACACACACACACACACACACACACACCTCGACCTCCTTACAGCTCAGAAACCCAACGCCACTTTTTGGGAATGTGGCACAGTGCTGTCCAATGGTCTGTGCCAGAGGGAGCGCTTCTTTATCTGAGGCAGAACAAAAGAGCAACAGGTGTGCTGTGATTGGTCAGTGACAGGTGTGCTGTGATTGGTCAGTGACAGCCACATCATATATGTACACACACACACACACACACAGGCAGAAGACACAGTGAAGATGAAGAGTGTGGTGGTGTTGGTGCTCTCAGTGCTGACCTGTGGTCTGGCCGACTGTAAGAATGTGACCATATGTGACGTGAACGATGTCATCAATGACAGATCCCTCATCCCCAGTCATTTCTCGGACCAGAACCTCAGGGCCAAGGGTGAGTACCGGTCACTTCTTTTGACATCTGAGACAGTAAAGACATTGAGGACAGGACTGTGAAACTCCAATGACCTGGAGACCAATAATTACCAATAATGCAAAGCAGTTTGTGTGATTTATATATGTATATATGCATATATACATATATGTAAGTGTATATATGTACATATATAATTAAAAACATATTGCTAGTATTATAAAAGTTATAAATCTTTGCATTTGCTTTGGTTTTTAATACCAGTTGACTTTGTTTTTGTTTTATTTATTTATAATAATTCTTATTTTAATCTGTTTTTACTCATTTTATTTGGTGACTCATTGAACTTTTATAGTCATTTAACTGTGTAAAACTTTCTCTATTTTAACATATTTGACCCTGTTTAGTGATCTGTAAGGCAAATCCCGAGGTTGGCATGCAAACCGACTGGAAAGAGGCGGGGCCACAGGGGGGCGAGACATTATACGGCCTTTTCCGTCTCAGTAACCGACTCTTCTGCAGAGACGATTCCTCAGACTCCACCTCCATCGACCACTGTGACATCCACTGCAACAGTGAGTACCACATTCACTCAGTTACTGCTGTGTCCACACAACAATGTTCACGTCTTTATCTCACTGTGACACTTTTCCACCAGGACACTGGAGTGTTTAAACCACTCACTCTCCCACACCAAAGTCCACAGAGAAAATCAGTGATTTTAACATCACACACACATGTGTCCATCTGCTGCCTCCATCACTAAGTTGAAATGTCTTAATCCTTCACTCAAATTGAGCTCAGTGACACAAAGTGACCACATGAGGCAGCAGAGGAGCAGCAGCTTCTCTCTGGACTTTGGTGTGGGAGAGTGAGTGAGTGGTTTCTCCAGTAAATCACATGTTTTCTCGTCGTCTTCACAGAGTTTATTGACGACGACATAACCGATGATGTTGAATGTGTTCTTGGCGTCTTTACGAATCTTCTGTAAGTTGTTTTTTTTTCTTCACAGTGAGGTCACATGCTTGTGCTTAACATTTTGATGTAGACATTTTAAATACATGTGTGTGTTAAGTTTTTATATTGATGTGATGAATTTTGATCATTTGTCACATATTCCTACTTTTGGCCTTTCTTCTATTATTCTATTAGATAATTGTTGTGTTTTGGTCATTATTTTGTCACGATTATTACATCTTAACTCATTGTTTAAATCTCATATCTCACTTTTTATCAAATGTCTCATAATTCTAATCATTTTAAAGATTTACCTCATATTTTAGACTTTTTATGTCACAATTGTGAAGTTTCACCTCACAGGTTTATGAGAATGTTTTTATTATGCAGGCGAATGTTTTTTACTTCTTTGTTATTGTTGTTGTTGACTGGAGGACAAATGGTCCACTCCCTGATATTATTACACATCCTAACAAAACACAGGAAGGAGAAGGCCATGCAACAAAAAGCCTCAGGCTGGAAGAAGAAGGTCACTCTTACACAGTTTGTAATTGAATCTGTTGCTCTAATATTTCCACAGTGAACATGGATTTGGATTCATGAGCTACAACGTAACAAGGCTCCAGGAATTAAATCAAATGTAAGTTTCTGCATCTTCGTTTTCATCGAGCGTCTGCGTTTGAATCGATCGTCAGACTTTGTGAGAGTGTGTTGTGTTTCACTTGCAGGGTCAACAACCTCCTCGCAGGTGTTTGCAATGGAAAGAAAGACCAAGATTATCCACTCGATCAATGCCAATAATCTCAATCTGCTTTAGGAGCCACTGCAGCATATAATCCCGTCTCACACGAGCTGCCTGCCGTTAACGGCCATAATAAAGTGAAGCATGTTCTACTCGTGGCAGTGACTTTGTGTCTGTTTTCACTTTTTAAGTAGAATCATAATAATAATAATAATAATAATAATAATAATAATAGAAATGATTAAAACAGTCACACACACACACACACAGTCACAGACACACACACACACAGTCACACACCTACACACAGTCACACACACAAACACATACAGACACACACACACCTACACACAGTCACACACACAGTCACCGACACACACAGTCACACACACAGACACACACACAGAGACACACACACAGACACACACACACACAGTCACAGACACACACACACACAGTCACAGTCACACACACAGTCACACACCTACACACAGTCACACACACAGTCACCGACACACACAGTCACACACACAGTCACACACCTACACACAGTCACACACACAAACACATACAGACACACACACACCTACACACAGTCACACACACAGTCACCGACACACACAGTCACACACACAGACACACACACAGAGACACACACACAGACACACACACACACACACAGTCACAGACACACACACACACAGTCACAGTCACACACACAGTCACACACCTACACACAGTCACACACACAGTCACCGACACACACAGTCACACACACAGACACACACACAGAGACACACACACAGTCTCACACCCACACACAGACACACAGTCACACACACAGACACACACAGTCACAGACACACACACACCTACAGTCTCACACATACAGTCACAAACACAGACACAGTCACACACACAGACACACACACACACGACTTCCTGTGTGAACAATTTACAGCATGTTCAGGGATTTTTAAATAAAATAATGTTATTCATTATGTTCTCAGTAGTTTGTTTTATATATAACATAAATACAGGTTTTGATTTGACTCTTTGTTTTATGAGTTCTTCTTATATATAAAATATAAAATATTTAACTTCTAGTTTCAGTAGTTATTTTAACCCGTGAGGACAAAGCAGAAAGTAAGTTACACCAAATTTCACGAACCTTGGTGGAAACTTGTCGCAGCACAAGACGAATGGAAAAGTCTCTTGGGAACCAAACGTCAACGCAACAGGAAGTCGGCCATTTTCAAATTTAGCGTCCATCTTGGCGATTAGAACATTTTCATAAACAAACAAACTTGTCTACGCGTGATAATCGTAACAACGTAAAAATGTTATCAATTTGTACGCGACACACCAAAGATGAAAAGTTACCAAAAGGTCGCAGTTTTGAGACGTTGGTGAAAATGGAACTGAATTTTCATTATTATTTTTTATTTATTTTCACTTCACAAAGATTAGGGTAATACAAGTGCTTTTAAACATGCTTACAAAATAAAAACATTCCTTTCTTAATAAACACATACAATTCATTCAACATTGTCATGGTGTGCACAGTAGGTGGCGACAATGACCAGTTTTTCCTCGGGAAGCAGCTTTACCTGTGGAAATACATAACCGGAAATAAAATGATGTGGCCTTCACAGTAAAATGGTCATGAAATGTAATGGAATGGTTTGATTTTTAACGCTAATTAAAAACACAAATGCATTTCCCTGTCATTCAATTTCATTTGTTTCTGTGTTTTTTCGGTTTTATTTTATGGTTTTTTTTTTAATTGTTTTTAGTTCACATTGTTTTCATTTCCTGTCTCGTGTTATGTATTTATGGGATGTAAAGCACTATGTGCTATAGAAATACATTTGGATTCACTTTAAATAAATAAAACAATATTTTGTGTAGTCTTTTATTTGTTTCTTTAACCTTTATTTTGAAGCGGGTGTTTCCGGTGATGTCAAACAGGTGTGGGTTTTCCACTTCCTCCCCCTACTGCGGATGAAACCTAAAGGTGAGTGAACACATGAACTATAGGAGAACGATGTGCACGCGCTGGCCGCTCTTTCGGTTGAATCGAGAGATAAAAGAAAAACCTACTTCCGGTGTGGTTGAGAAACGACGCTTTTTCGGATAATGACGCGTTCAGGTGACGGTTTTCTCCGTTTTTGTGCGTTAATTGTGTAATTAAAGACGGATTTTTGGAGTTTTGACAGGGAAACATGCGGCCGGATGGTGCGTTCACGGCCCTTCTCCTCCTCAGCGCTGCCTCTGCTGTGATTGGTGAGTTTAAAGACATTTATCTGTCATTTACTGTATAATATTCATAATATTAGACGAACGTTACTGACACTCAACGTTTTAAGTGTGACAGAAATCTTTTAAAATGGCGTCACAAATAAACAAAAGTGAAACGATATTTGGTGCTAAAAAAAATTCAAAACTTAATAAAATCAACATTAGCTTAAAACTACTTTATATCAAGAATAAGAACGTTTGTAAACCACTCACTCTAGAGAAAATCAGTGATTTCAGCTCGTGGGGACACATCAGCTGCTGGTCCTCTGCTGCCTCATGTGGTCACTTTGTGCCACTGAGGTCAATTTGAATGAAGGACTTTAAAAGCTGAATTTACAAAATCAGACATTAGAACTCTGATGGAGGCGGCAGAGGATCAACAACTCCTGTGTGTGTGTGTGTGTGTGTGTGTGTGATAAAGTCACTGATTTTCTCTGTGAGGTTTGGTGTGGGAGGGAGAGTGAGTGAGTGTGTGTGTGTGTGTGTGTGTGTGGGGGGGTGCTTTAGAAACTTTCACTTTTTTTTAATGAAGTAAGTTCACTGTAGTGAAGACACAACAACAGATTGGAGAAACCATGTGTTTTTGAGTGAATATTAATTTAAGTTTTAATGGATTATATGTTAGTTATAGGCTGTCTTCTCTCCCACACACACACACATACTCACTCTCCTACACCAAAGTCCACAGAAACAATCAGTGATTTTAACATCTCACACACACACACAGCAGTTGTTGATCCACTGCTGCCTCCATCACTGAGTTCAGATTGACCTCAGTGACACAAAGTGACCACAAGAGGCAGCAGAGGAGCAGCAGCTCCTGTCACTGATGTTCTCTGTGGACTTTGGTGTGGGAGAGTGAGTGCTTTACAAACTGTTGTGTTCTTTATCGACATTCCTCGCTCATGACAAAGTGACATGATGTGATTTCTGTTTGAGGAAAAACAATCAAGTCAAACTGGAGGAGCGACTGCAGCCGCTCCCTGTTACCTTTGACCACACACACACTCACACACACACACACACACACTCACACACACACACACACTCTGTCCCTCTGTCTGTCTCATTTCAATTCAAAATGAATTTAAATTTATTGACATATGAAACATGTTTACGTTCCAAAGCAGGTATGACAAATAATGTACATAAATACAGATAATTTACTGTCTGTCTGTCTGTCTCTCTCTCTGTCTGTCTCTCTGTGTCTCTCTCTGTCTGTCTGTCTGTCTCTCTCTACAGTTCCACCGCCGTCAAACGTGAGTGTGTTCTGCACAAACCTTCACGTCACAGTGAGGTGGACGTACAGTGACAAACAGCCACAAACTCGCTTCCATGTGAGATTCCAAGGCTCTGACGGGTGAGACGCCACACACACACACACACACACACACACACAGACACACTCTCACTCTGTGTGTGTGTGTGTGTGTGTGTCACAGTGTTGTTTTCTTTCAGTGCTGGGTCTGAGAATGAAACCACGCAGCACGAGTACGACCCGACTCATTACATCTGGCAGAGTGATCAGCATTACATGGGCTTTATGTACGTCACAGTCACAGCTGTACAGGGTGGGAACCGGTCCAAGCCTGTGAAGGCGCCTTCTTTCACCTTCAACAGCCTCAAGAAGGCTGACGTCACCTGTAAGTGACACGTCGACTCATGTGGCGGCCATTTTGTCATGTCACAGCGGGAAAAGCACAGGTTTCATACCTGAGGAACCGTCTCTGTGTCCACACTCTGAGATTATGAGAAGAAGGACTTTTGAGTTTCCTGCTAAAAACAAAATACGTGAAACTTTCAACGTTTCTTTCCAGGTGCGTTAGATTTCCCTCCTGTGAACGTGGCAGCAGAGGAGGCGGCGACCGCCGTCACGTTCCACAATCCCTTCCACTTCTACACAGAGCTGAGGAATTTTAAGAGGAACCACAACGCTCTCATCGAGTTCACGGTCGTCACAGACCAGGTTCAGTTTTAGTAAAGACTGTTCACGTCTTTGTCTTCACTGTGAGACACACGCTGTACACTCACTCACTCTCACACACCAAAGTCCACAGAGAACATCAGAGGTTTTAGCGGCTGCTCCTCTGCTGCCTCGTGTGGTCATTTTGTGTCACTGACGTTCAGATCAGTGACTTTCACAGTGAGATGAAGAAACTCTGGCTCAGCGTGGTTCTTGCCCTGCAGGGGGCGCTCACACATGCTGTCTGTCTTTCAGGGTGAATTCATGTCCTCCTGTCAGTCGACTCAGAATGTCTGCAGGAGCAACCTCGAGGTGTCGGACGACGTGGAGAAGTGTGTCACGCTCAGAGGACGGTTGTACTACAACGACAAAAACAAAGTGGAATATGTGCTGTTCAAGGAGACAGAGCGCATCTGCGCTCACACACCAGGTCAGTGTCACCTGCAGTAACCTGCAGGTTACTGCGTGTGGCGCTCACACGCTGGCTCCTGCAGGTGACACTGACCTGGTGTGTGGCGCTCACACACCAGGTCAGTGTCACCTGCAGGAGCCAGCGTGTGGCGCTCACACGCAGTAACCTGCAGGAGCCAGTGTGTGGCGCTCTGCAGCAGCTAAACATGATCATGTGTTGTTTTTCCCGCAGGTTCTCACATCGTGGTGACCACAGTTCTGCTGGTCGTCCTCGTCCTCGTCGTCCTCGTGGTGTCCATCAGCATCTATGCAGTGAAGGCGTGGTCACTGAAGCCCTTCCCCAAACCCACGCTCCCTTTTCTGGTGACTGGCTTAGTTTAGCTTAGCATAGTCACTTACAAAATGGCCGTCCTCTCCTGTGACACCTGTCGTCCTCTTGTCTCGCAGGTCCTGACAAATCCCGTCAGAGGCCGACACTTTTTCCCGATGACCGGAGAAGAAATCCACCCTGTGACTGTGCTTGTCCGTGGCAGCAGGAGTCCGTCAGTCTGCTCCGAGGGCGGAGACTGTCAGGGTGGAGGAGGAGGAAGTGGTGACGCGGGCAGAGGAGGAGGAAGTGGAGGGGGAGGTGGTGTGCAACCGCCTCCATTCAAGTCGCCCTACGCGGACGGACGACTTTTAGAGGACAGCAGTCAGGACCTGGAGGCTGTGGGGTTGATGTCCACGGGACATGGGACAGACGACGAGTCTGTGAAGACCGAGTGCTCTTGTATAGAGGAGGAGGAGCCAAACACTGAGCCCCTCCCAGAGGACAACCGAAGTCACTACGACCGACCGCACACTTCGTAGGTGGAGGAGCAGAGACGTGGACTTGACCGTGTGATGGACGTCATGGTTCAGGATTAAAGTTCTTAATCCAAGATCTTCTCAGGATTATGACTGTATGGCGAGCGCGTGCGTTGGGGGGGGGGGGGTTATCGTGAAAAGCTCGAGGTTTACGTTGTTTTCTCATTTCTACAGGTTTTACAGAATGTGCCTTTAAAAGAACGTGTTTACAGGTTTTTCTGAGAATTGGGACGCGGCCGATCTTTCACTGACGTTTCACAGCATGAATCTCAGGATCTGACCTCTGACCTCAGTGCAATGCAAACAGAAGACATTTAAGAGTTTTATTGTAGTTTTTATCATTTTCTCGCACTGACACTCAGGGAAAAATCAGTTAGTGGTTTTAATCTTTTAAAGGGACAGTTCACCTCAGTAGATTAGGGTTACTTGCTTTAATCTGGTGGAGATTTTAGATTCACAGAAAACGTTGTCACATTTAAGAAATCACAGAAGAAAATAAAGCAGAGCATAATGTCGTTAATCTGGATTAGAGGTCGATTGATGTAGGGTTTTGTCCACGGTTGATGCAGATTTTCCATATTTAATCCAGGAAACTGCACATGGTGAAGTTCTAACTCTCTCCAAAGAAATCCCACTTAAAATGATCTGATGTGCATCGAGGATGCGCGACATTATCGGCAGATATCACAAAAATGTAAAATGTACGACACGTTAAAATCCCTCTGATGTGACGAATGACGACGACAGCCGCCGAAGAAGCTGCTTCCTCCTTGACTTCCACACTAGCGCCCTCTACTGCTACTATTGTTTCTTTGTAGTTAGACTTTTTTTTACAAATATCGGTATCAGTTATCACCCCGAGCACCAAACTCTTTCCTGCTGTTTTCATTTGTGAAGAACTGTCCCTTTAAACACTGTAACACTGTAAATTTAAGCACTTTATTTAAATCTGACCGCTGATTCACAACCTGTCAATCAACCTACTGGTGTTTTTTTTGTTTTTTATTAAAGTTAACTTATGTGAACGCTGCTCATTTGAATAGTTATTAATCAAAGTAAAGCAAATTTACCATCATTTCTTTATATTACACACACACACACACACACACACACACAGTTGTGGATCAACAACTCGCTCATTCACCAAGTTCAAATTTAGTTTTAGAACTTTTATTTAGTAAAAAGAAGAAAAAAACAAAGTGTGCTCATGTTCAATAACAGCTTTTATTACTGCTGCGTTTCAAAGTCACATGATGGGGGCGGAGCCACTTTACTGCTGATAAAAGTTCACCTTTGCTCCTTTTTTTTTTTACTTCAGCCAGAACGAAACTTACGTGATCTCCGTGGTGACGTGAGGGGGGCGTGGCCTGTGAGCAGAGTCTTTACTCACAGTTGTTTGAAGAGAAGAAAAGAGAAGAGTCTGTGTGGGCGGAGAGTGCCACCTGTGGGCAGAGAGCGCCACCTGCGGGCGGCTAAAGCTTCAGGCCTTGAATGTTTGTTCTCAGACTCAGCATCTGTTTCTCCTGTCGCATCTTCTCATCTTTGAACGCCACCTTGTTTGCTTTCTTCTCCCCCCTCCGCTCCTACACACACACACACACACACACACACACACACACACACACACACACACACACACACACACACACACACACACACACACACACACACACACACACACACACACACACACACACACACACACACACACACACACACACACGTTATAAATGATATTTTGTGACATTGTTGTGGGGAATCATCAGGATGTTTAACCCTCTCATGAGCATGATTCATTTCCACATGTGGCCGTTGTTTACGCGTGTAGGAATGACGTCCTGACGTTCTACCGCAATGACAAGTATACGAGTGCAAAGCTTTCATGGCGTCCAGGGCGAGAGGCGGAGTCATAGTTTTTGAATGTTTGATGTTTTACCTTGCGCTCCTCTTTGATGGCCTGTTTCCTGCTCCTCCTCTCGCCGCTGCTCTCCTCTTTACTCCGGGGTTGGGTGGAGACGCGCGGCAGGTCGCCGTCGTTGATCCTCGTCATGCGCTCCGCCTGTTTGGCCGTCAGACCTCTGGCGGGGAGGACGTCCAGTGGGACGCCCGTCTTACAGGACACACGGATTGGCTTCTGCTGAGGACCAGTGAAAGAGACAAAAGTCTTTATAAAAGGGGGAGGAGTCTGGGACAACCAGCCTCACAGTGATTGGACAAGAGGCTGGCTACAGAGTGGACTAAGTCAGCCAATGACAAAAATGTGAATGCAGTAGCTGGTGTTTGACCACAGAGGGCAGAAGGGACACATAATTGACATATTTTACACATCAAGTAGATTAGATTAAAAAAAACACTTTTCATACCTTTGGAGGTTCTTCAATAACTTTAGGTCTGTTATATATGTTGGAATATGTGCCTGCAGACAGAGGAACACGGATCAATACATGACACAAGATCATTACATGATACATGATCATTACATGATACATGATCAATACATGATACATGATCAATACATGATACAAGATCATTACATGATACATGACACATGACCAATACATGATACAAGATCATTAGATGATACATGATCAATACATGATACATGATCAATTCATGATACAAGATCATTACATGATACATGATCATTACATGATACATGATCAATACATGATACAAGATCGATACATGATGCATGATCAATAAATGATACATGATCAATTCATGATCATTACATGATACAAGATCATTACATGATACATGATCAATACATGATACAAGATCATTACATGATACATGATCAATACATGATACATGATCAATACATGATACAAGATCATTACATGATACAAGATCATTACATGATACATGATCAATACATGATACATGATCAATACATGATACATGACACATGACCAATACATGATACAAGATCATTAGATGATACATGATCAATACATGATACATGATCAATACATGATACAAGATCATTACATGATACATGATCATTACATGATACATGATCAATACATGATACAAGATCGATACATGATGCATGATCAATAAATGATACATGATCAATACATGATACAAGATCATTAGATGATACATGATCAATACATGATACATGATCAATACATGATACAAGATCATTACATGATACATGATCAATACATGATACAAGATCATTACATGATACATGACACATGACCAATACATGATACAAGATCATTAGATGATACATGATCAATACATGATACATGATCAATACATGATACATGATCAATACATGATACATGATCAATACATGATACAAGATCATTACATGATACATGATCAATACATGATACAAGATCATTACATGATACATGACACATGACCAATACATGATACAAGATCATTAGATGATACATGATCAATACATGATACATGATCAATACATGATACAAGATCATTACATGATACATGATCATTACATGATACATGATCAATACATGATACAAGATCGATACATGATGCATGATCAATAAATGATACATGATCAATTCATGATCATTACATGATACATGATCATTACATGATACATGATCAATACATGATCAATACATGATCGATACATGATCAATACATGATACAAGATCATTACATGATGCATGATCAATAAATGATACATGATCAATTCATGATCATTACATGATACATGATCTAACTCACTGATGATGGTCTCACAGTCCCACTTCTCTTCTGGAGCCTCGATAACCACAGTTTCCATCTCCTCTTCCTCCTCCTCTTCCTCCTCCATCACAACAGGAAGCTCTTTAGGACCCAGGTCTTCAGGTCTGAGACGCCTGAAGCAGCACAGAGATGTAAAGTCTGCTGCGCTCTGAGACTGTGTGTGTGTGTGTGTGTGTGTGTGTGTGTGTGTGTGGGGGGTTGTGATCAAACTCACTCTCTGGCCTTCTGTCTGAAGTAGTCTTCAATGACCTGGTCCAGGCGAGCGCTGTCCGGGTTTATGTAACCCTCCAGATCTGCGTTATCCAGAGCGCCGATCTCATCGTCGTCAAACTGTTCGAAAAACTGAGACACACACAGAGTGTGAGACAGTGTGTGTGTGTGAGAACACGTTTGTTTGTTTACCTTCTCAAAGCGGTCGTCGAGCAGCGTCAGCTGTTCGTTCCTCCTCATCACCGACGACGTCATGGAGTAATCTGTGAATCGACTCTTCGTCTCCTCGTCTGCAAAAAGGAACTCGCGGCCGCAGACGTCACCCTCCTCGCCCGAGAATCCTCCCTCAGAGTCACAGTCGTCTTCCTCGTCTGTCTCCTCCCACTCATCGTCATCGTCCTCTTCACCGCGGTCTCCTCTGTCACAGGTGACACAACAACTAACTATCGCTCATCGTCTTCACCAAGCATGAAACACACACACACACACACACACACGCACCCTTAACTACTAGTCTTTAGTTAAGGGTCAAAAATCTTGTTTTCAACACACCAAAGTCCACAGAGAAAATCATGTGATTTTAGCTGCTGGTCCTCTGCTGCCTCGTGTGGTCACTTTGTGTCACTTAAAGAAATATAAATTAAGATTTTTAAATGCAAGAGGGACAAAATCAGACATAAGAACTTAATGATGGAGGTAGCAGTGGATCAACAACTCCTGTGTGTGTGTGTGTGTGTGTGTGAACACGTGAACATAATTCTTGACATATTGTCGACTTAAACCAGACCTGGGCATCTGACGCAGCTTCTGCACGCATCTGCGTCTGTCTGCACAGCGACAGGTGACGCTAGCCAGTTACCCCTGGCCCCCTAAAAATGTCGGCTCACGTTAGAAAAAGAAAAGTTAATTCCGAATGGTGCGTTTTCAACAACACATGGACTGCTAAATATAATATATAATAAGCCGTGTGCTTAGTTTGTGGTTCACAAGTTGCTGAGTTTAAGGATTACAATCTGAAACGCTACTACGTGACCAAACACGAAGAGAAATACAAGAAGTTATCTGATGAAGAGCGTGCAAAGGAGTCGAAAACAACGTTAAGAACGAGGTCCGTGGTTCTTTTCTTCTACAAGTATCTCAGTTTGAGTTCAAGGGGTTAACATCTCCCTCCATGTTTATTATCTTATGATCTAAATGATCTAACCAGCGAAGCACCGTCACTCGTATGTAAACTCACCCGGTGTGATTGCAGAGTTAGTGTGTGTGTGTGTGTGTGCATAGGCGTGCAGGTGCGCTCTGTCCGTGGTGGGGCGGGGGGGTCACTGCACTACACCACAGTAGTATACTAATTTGATATTTTTAATAGAGTTGGTTACTAAATGTGTTTATTGTGTGTTTGTATGCTACCAAAACAATACAATTTACTGCTTTTTTAGATAAAAGTGATAAAAATTAAATTAAAATTAGTTCAAATTTGGCCCAGCCCTCAACAATATTTCTTGTTTCTCATGTGGCCCCTTGGGGAAAATAATTACCCACCCCTGACTTAAACTGACAGAGACGTTGATTATTACTATTCCAACAATCAGTTCATCGGTTTGAGTGTTTTTTTTTTGTCTTTTTGCAGAATATCTTCTTCTTCTTCTTTTCCTTTCGGCTGCTCCCTTCAGGGGTCGCCACAGCGAATCAACCTCCTCCATCTCACCCTGTTCTCTGTATCCATCTCTCTCACACCAACTAACTTCATGTCCTCTTTCACTACATCCATAAACCTTCTCTTTGGTCTTCTCTAGACCTCCTGCCTGGCAGTTCCAACCCCAGCATCCTTCTACCAATATACTCACTATCCCTCCTCTGTACATGACCAAACCATCTCATTCTGGCCTCTCTGACCTTATCTCCAAAACATCTAACATGTGCTGTTCCTCCGATTGACTCATTCCTGATCCTATCCATCTTCGTCACTCCCAAAGAGAACCTCAACATCTTCATCTCTGCTACCTCCACAATCTCCACTGCTCTGGACTGTTGACCCTAAATACTTAAAATCCTCCACCTTCTTTATCTCCACTCCCTGTAGCCTCATGGTTCCACTTGGGTTCCTCTCATTCACACACATATATTCTGTCTTGCTGCGACTAACCTTCATTCCTCTCCTTTCTAGAGCATATCTCCACCTCTCGAGCTTTTCCTCCACCTGGTCTCTGCAAACATCATAGTCCATGGAGATTCCTGTCTAACCTCATCTGTCAGTCTGTCCATCACCACCGCAAACAAGAAGGGACTCAGAGCCGAACCCTGATGTAGTCCCACCTCCACCTTGAACTTCTCTGTCACACCTACAGCACACCTCACCGCTGTCTCACAGTTGGCATACATGTCCTGCCCCAGTCTAACATACTTCTCTGCCAGTCCAGACTTCCTCATACAGTACCATAGTTCCTCTCTCGGAACCCTGTCATAGGCTTTTTCCAGATCTACAAAGGCACAATGCAGCTCCCTCTGACCTTCTCTGTATTTCTCTACCAGCATTCTAAAAGCAAATACTGCATCTGTAGTACTCTTTCTAGGCATGAAACCATACTGTTGCTCACAAATGTTGACTTCTGCTCTCAGTCTAGTTTCCACTACTCTTTCCCATAACTTCATTGTATGGCTCATCAACTTTATTCCTCTATGGTTACTGCAATTCTGAACATCTCCCTTATTCTTAAAAATGGGCACCATCACACTTCTTCTCCATTCCTCAGGCATCCCCTCACTCTCTAAGATCCTGTTGAATATATCAGTTTTTTAAGATCCTGTTTGTCATTTCCATGTGCTCAAATATTAACCCGAACAAACCAGAAATATTCTCATTTAAGAAGCTGAAAAATCACAGAAATTTAATTTAATTATTAATAATATGGTGTACAATTAAGTTAGTATTTGATGAATAATAATGAACCGTTGCAGCCTTGTATACGAGTCTAAAATCTCTAGTGTGGCTGCAATTGAAACTGTTATGACCACCAGGAGCCATAAGGGGGCAGTGTAACCAATCACTCACCCATTTCTTTGTTATACGGGGCAAAGACAGCAGAAAACATTCACATATAAGAAGCTAACCCCACTCACATAAACTTTAATGAGTCATTATTTATCAAGACAATTTGTATAACTTATTAATAATCAATGAATCACTGCAGCCTCACATCATGACCACCAGGAGCCACCAGGGGTCAGTGTAACCAAACACTTACATGAGAGGGGAACAAACGTCCTCAGTGATCAAAGTAGGGATGTTTGTATCAGGTATCGGTGACAATGGGCGGCTCCATAGCAGCCGATCTATTCAGTCTAATTCTATGCTGTGCGACATGCGTCGTGACGCCGTCGCGGCTGTTTGGAAAAGTAAATGTTCCGAGCGGGACATGGGATTCCGGCTGCTAATGATCCACCTGGAGAACGACATGATACGCCACTTCCTGAAAAGTTTCCCCGTGTCACTTTTCTGCATGACAGTTACATGTTAACCACAACAACCTTCTGTGGCTCACACCCCAGTGATGTGACTGCACTTACACTGATGGAAATGTTTGTTCCATGTGATTGTGAGTGACGACATGAGGGCGTGGTCGAGGCTGCGCCTCGTCGTGAATGAGTGACTTTTATCTAGAAGCTGTTGGTCCATTTAGCTGCGTTTGTGTTCGATGTTCAAATCCTTTTTGTACTAAATCTAAACCATTAACAAAGAACTGTTTATTTCAATGTCTATCAAGCTTGTGAAACTATTGCTTTATTTAAGAGTGCTGGTGCACAGTTATTAAATAAATAAATAATCTGAATCAGTGTTTCAGTCGAGTCTGATGTTGCCTTGCACAAAACATCGACACATTCCGTTTGTTACCAAAATTCTGCGCTGTTTTTCTGTATCGGATCTCAATCGGCCGATTCTAAACCTGCAGATTATGGCGATATGGGATATCTCCATATGTTTTCTTTGAATGTTCGATATTTTGAACAAAACGGGTAAAGTGTGCACTTTTAACTGATCACCATCAACCACTTATTTAGGTTTAGGTTATTTAGTGTTTTTTGCACAGCTGTGCATATAACAACAGTGTTGCCTGTTTGAAAGAAGAAAATCTACAGTAATAACCTACACTTATAATTGTGCAAATAACAAACAAGGTAAACAAAAACAGGCCGACAGCTTCACAGTATTATACAGAAAACAGATATAAATATCTGTTTTTATATAAGAAACCACAGGCAGTCTTGTATAAAGTACTTGAAAGCGATATCTGAGTAAAAGTACAAGTATCTTAGCAGAAAAGGACTTTGGTAGAAGTTAAAATCACCTTTTACAATATTACAGTAAAAGTCTTAAAGTACCTGACATTTACTGGACTTCAGTATCAAAATTCATTTTCTGATATAAAATGTACTAAAGTATTACAAGTACAAGTAAAAGTATTTAAACAAAGTGAGCACTTACAATTTTGAATATGACATTTATTGTGGCTTCTTAACAATAAAAGAATAATTAAAATGAACCTTCTGTCATGAACGGTGACCAACTCCCTGTGTCTGCTGGGATTTCTGAAACTTTTTGGAACCTTTGGAGTTTGTGGAGCTTCTAGACGTCACACTGTGTTTTAATTCAGACCAAATGCTGTGATGCGTCGTGTGGGAGGGACAACACAACGTAGTACGTCCATGTAAGGGGCGTGGCTTAGCAGCTGAACTCGGAGAGAAGCAGTCGGCATATATATGATATATATACGAGTATGGCGATATTGTCTCAACTATTTATCTCTTTCAAAAATATGCCGGTTTATCACCCAGCCCTAACTCCAGATATCGGTATCAGTATCAGTATCAGTATCAGTATCAGAGGTGAAAAAAGCGGATTGGCGCATCCTTAGATCAAAGTGAAAGTTTAGGTTTCTCACCGGACGACGAGCGGCACCGAGCTGTTCGCTTTAACGATGAAGTCGTCGTCCAGGACGTTGTCGGGGTCGTCGTAGTCGAAGTCTTCGTCCAGAGCGGCCACGATGTCGGGATCCATGTCCAGACGTGGACCTGAAGAGGAAACAACAACAACAACAACAACATTTCTTTTGTTTTTATTTGATGTTTCTTTGACCTCAGGGAGCTCATTTATTATTCATTAAATGTTTTATTTAACAAATGAATTAATCAACTATTAATTAACAGTACAAGCTTTTATTAATCACTTCATCATCGCTGTTATTTTAAATGATTCAAACCCGTTTGTGTGATTTTTCAGCTTTTTTTCTACTTTCTTAAAACTCCATAAAAACATTTGGAACAGTTTGTGTAATGTCACACTTTGGTAGCAGATAAATATCAAACTTGTAGAACTGGAACGATGAATCACTTCAATCAAATCTCAAAAGTGGATGAATAATAATCAGAGTTTTTGCTTCGTAAATGTGAAAATGTTCTCGTATCTTTGCTCCATAAAAACAAAGAAATCCATTATTTAGGTTTGAGGAACACCGGTCAACATTTTCTGGACCAAACAAGTCGATTAAATCCACAGTTACAGGCGATGACAGCAGATTTTGTTTTACCTGAGATGGGAGCGGCTTTGTTCAGAAGTCCCACCTCCTCCTCAAACTCTGAGGCGAACACAGACGACGGCAGGTGGATGTTCACCGCCTGAAACACAGAAACACAAATCACCACGGCGATGTGAACACAGAAGTACAGTGCTTTATTGTCATTATATGTGGCAAATAATGAGATTACAGGCGCTTTAACAAACTGTGTAGCATGAAGATGGTCACAAACTGCTGCTCTCGTAAAGAATAAAACCAAAAACAAATCAAGTTTTTTCTGCTCAGCCGAAGAAAGAAGAACTTTGACTTAAACTCACAGGAGAGGCTTTGGCCACGTCATCCTCCTCCTCCTCCTCCTCCTCATTCAGCTCGTCTTTATCGATGACCTGAACAGGAAGTCTGCTTGTGTTTGGAAAGCTGGACGCCACCAGCTCAGTCGCGGGCACCGTCTCCTTCAGGTGCTGCAGGTAGTCGTAGTCATCGTCGAAGAAAACACCAAAGTTCCTCTGCTCCTCGTGTCTCTTCTCCACCTCCACCTGGACAAAAAATAGAAAAGCTGGATTCTTCAGGGCCTGAGCACACACAAACACACACACACACACACACAAGACAAGAGCATAGCGCCACCTGCTGGCAGCATGGCGGCCGTGAGGGTCCACACAATGCTGCTCTGTACCTTGGCGGCCGGCAGGAGGACGTGCTGTGGCGCCGTCTCATCTGCTGCCAGAGGATCTCTCTGACTCCTGTGCACCAGGTGAAAGGTCACCGCCTTCTTCTTCTCTATGAACGACTTCTTTTTCCGATGAGGCTGTGGAGGAGACAAACACAAGCAGTGGTCGGACATGGTGAAGTACATATATACATATATATATATATATATATAAATAATACTATATACTTTAGAGTCATCGAGGAGGACAGGTGAATAATGAGGAGAACAGGGGAATGATGAGGACAGGTGAATGAGGATGAGGACAGGTGAATGAGGATGAGGACAGGTTAATGACGAGGACAGGTAAATGATGAGGACAGGTGAATGATGAGGACAATTGAAGAATCATACTTGTGTACTCCCGTACTTCTCAAATAACCAAGTACACCCTTGCATACTTGAGTACTGTGTTTACATATTTTATTTAGTCAGCACTTTAAATTGGCTTTTTGACTTTAACATTTTCAGACCAGTACTTTTACTAGTAGCGTAAATTGACCATAGGTGTGAGTGTGAGAGTGAATGGTTGTTTGTCTCTATCTGTGTGTGGCCCTGCGATGGACTGGCGAACTGTCCAGGGTGTACCCCGCCTGTCGCCCGATGTAGCTGAGATTGGCACAGCACCCCCCGCGACCCTCTGGTGGAGGATAATGCGGTAGATGATGACTGACTTACTGACTTTTACTAGTACTGGTAATTTGAGACATAGTGGTAGTTTTACTTCAGTACTCTTTCCACCTCTGGAATTATGATTATTATTATTATATAATATTCTCTCATTCATCTTCTACCGCGTTCTACATATTATTCTGTATGACATTTGTTGTTAGTTTAATACAAATTAGCTTGGAATACTTAAGAAAGTTAATGCAGGACTTAAAAACTTCTCCCTGTAACTTGAATAGTTCCACTTCACGTCTGTTTTAATTTTTTAACTTTCTATGTCACAAAAGCAACATATTAATTGTGATTAAAAGCACTTTTGTTCATATTTCCTCTCTTTTTTTCCCCCTTGTTTTTAAACGGAAACACAGCAGTGACGTGAGCTAGCAACGTTAGCTTCGCGTCGAAACGTCCACTTACCATCTCGTTTGGTGGATTTTTGACGTGTTTTCTCCAACTGCTCCGGTTCAAAGATAATCTGAATTTAAACTACAGGCAGCTGTTATGGACAGAGAAGTTTAATCCAGCCCAGAAAGTGTCGTTAATTTTCATTCACGTTGCTTGTTTCTCTGTCTCTTTGCCACGCGCTGCTGTTAATGCTGTGACCGTCACTGGAAGGAACCATTCCTGCGAACAACAGGGGGATGAAATCCACGTCAACATGCTAATATATCATATTCCTGTTCATGTCTAACATTTAAATATGTTCAGATGAACGAATGGTCTCACTGTGTGTGTTTTGTTTTTATTATATAATTCCGGAGAAGAACTATATTCAACTATATACTGCGTTGTTGGTATCGTCCAAATAGTCTGGATTTCTGTTCTTGAAATAACTTTATTAACAAGACCCTTCGTGAACATACAGTTTACATTAGATATGACGAGAATAAAGTTGTAATCTTATGAGAATAAAGTGGTAATCTCATGAGAATAGAGTTGTAATCTTACAAGAATAAAGTCGTAATCTTATGAGAATAAAGTCATAATCTTATGAGAATAAAGTTGCAATTTTACAAGAATAAAGTTGCAATTTTACAAGAATAAAGCCGTAATCTTATGAGAAGAAAATCGTAATCTTGCAAGAATAAAGCTGTAATCTCATGTGTTAGAGCCATATTTTATGTTAGTTTAAAATCTATATTATTTCAATTATATTATTCACTGATTGCTATTTCATCTAAGTGATGTTTATGTTTTATTCTAATTTATTTCAATATTAAATTTATGTAGTATAATTTTGAGACTAAAGTTGTAATCTTATAAGAATAAAGTGGTAATCTCATGAGAATAAAGTCGTAATCTTATGAGAATAGTCATAATGTTATGGGAATATTCGTAATCCTATGAGAATAAAGTTGTAATCTTATGAGAAGAAAGTCGTAATCTAATGACAAATAAAGTCGTAATCTTATGAGAATAAATCGTAATTTTATGAGAATAAAGTTGCTAATGCCTGTCCCCTTCTTAAATCACTCACTTCCCTTTGTCCTTTGTCAGTGTGTTATTTTGTCTCCATGTTCCTCATGACATTGTTCATGCTCAGAGAGTTTAGAATCAAGTTGATCAAGTTTATGTTTTCATGTTTAGAGTAACGATCCACGTTGATCTAGTTTTTGTTTTCTGGTTATAGGTTTTTCTTTGCCGGTTTCTCTTGCCTTTGGCATTCTTTTATTTTCTTGTTTTTGAGAGAGCAATAAAGCCTCATTATGAGAATAAAGTCGTAATCGTACGAGAACAAAGTTGTAATTTTATGACAATAAAGTCGTAATCTTACGAGAATAAAGTTGTAATTTTACAAGAATAAAGTTGAAATCTCATGAGGATAAATCGTAATTTTATAAGCATAAAATTGTAATCTTAAAAGAATAAATTGTAAATTTATGAGAATAGTCATAATTTTATGGGAATATTCGTAATCTTATGAGAATGAAGTTGTAATTTTACGAGAAGAAAGTCTTAATCTGATGAGAAGAAAGTTGTAATCTTACGAGAAAAATGTCGTAATCTTATGAGAATAAAGTCGTAATCTTACAAGAATAAAGTCGTAATATTATGAGAATAAAGTCGTAATATTATGAGAATAAAGTTGTAATCTCATGAGAATTATCAATAATGTCATCAAAAACATCATTTTCAACATCAGTTTTATTCAAAATGTATTTCCACTCATGCAGAGACAAATAAAATAAAAATCTTTTCAGTTCCCTGCATCTGGATCTCCCACAGGCAGGATGGCACATGACTGACCCGAGCAGGGGGCACAGGTGGCATTTTAATGGCATTTCAAGTGTAACGTCAAAACAATGTGATGCATGAAGGAAAAGAAAGAAAAAGGTAACGCGTGTTTGTGTCATCACGGCCTGAATATTCAACACACTGCACTTTAAAGACCTTCGGTTGGGTTTTGTTCTTCTGGTGGCTTCTGTTTGCTCTCCTCTGCTCCTCAGACGTTCATCGACAACATCAGGAACTGTGTGAGGGAAAGAGGAGCTCCACATTAAAAAACACTCTTGCTTTCTTTTTAAACTTTAAATGCTCTCAAATGTATTGTTTTATGGTCACAAATCATCTTGTAGCTTCTCAGCTAATTCTTTTTTCTTTCTTTTTTTTTTTACAATTTTAAGAATGTAGATCATGAAACCAGCAAAAAAACAATTATCTATCACTAAATGTTTATGTGTCACTTTGTAAAGCACTCACTCTCCCACACCAAAGTCCATAGAGGAAATCAGGGATTTTAACATCACACACACAAGAGCTGTTGATCCACTGCTGCGTCCATCACTCAGTTCAAATGAGTCATTTTGTAAATTTGGTGTTTTAAAACCTTTGTTCAGATTAACCTCAGTGACACAAAGTGACCACACGAGGCAGCAGAGGACCGGCAGCTAAAATCACTGATTTTCTCTCTGGACTTTGGTGTGGGAGAGTGAGTGAGTGGTTAGCACAGATTTTATTAGAGGAGACTTTTGTTTTCCAGTGGTTCTGAACTTTAAAGATAATCTGCAGAGATTAATATTGTAGTCAGGTGTGACATGAATGTGATTTTACCTGCATCATGTTCATTCTGACACTCCCCCTCTTGAACTGGTCCACAGCCTGGAAAGCTCCTGGTATGAGAGAGTGAACAACAGTGAACAATCATCCTCCTCCTCCTCCTCCTCCTCCTCATGTGTTCATACGTACTGAACATGTTCTCCAGACGGACGATGCAGGTGAGATAATCATCAAAGTCGATGTCATAGTTTTCATCAGCAAACCTGAGGCCGACCAACTGCAGCAGTTTGTTGTCCAGATTCATGCCTGTGTTTAAACATACGTCATCATACTATACTGTGTACTATAACATAGTATAATATGCTATAATATAATATAATGTACTATAACATACTATAATAGAATATACTGTACTCCTGCTACTTTACACTTCTTTGCAAAATTTTCCTCTATGTTATTTTATTTTTATAACGATATTTATTACTCTACTCGTCTATACTACACCTTAGTCTGCTGTCTCCTTTACTATACTTTAATCTTCTTTATTTACTATAGTTTAATCGTCTTTATTTACGATAGTTTAATCTTCATTTACTATAGTTTAATCTTTATTTACTAGAGTTTAATCTTCTTTATTTAATATATTATTCTCTAACTGACATCACTTATTTCTTCTTTTCTCTGCTCTATGAACTCGACCCCGTAACAAGAACAAAAATCACAGTTAAAGTGATAAAGCCATAAAGCGATAAAGAGATAAAGTGATAAAGTTATATAGTGATAAAGAGCTAAAGTCATGAAGTGAAAATGAGAGATAAAGTCATGAAGTGAAAATGAGAGACAAAGAGATAAAGTGATAATGAGCGATAAAGTGATAATGAGAGACAAAGAGATAAAGTGATAAAGAGATAAAGTGATAATGAGAGATAAAGAGATAAAGTGATAATGAGCGATAAAGTGATAATGACAGATAAATAGATAAAGTGATAATTAGAGATAAAGAGATAAAGGGATAAAGAGATAAAGTGATAATGAGAGATAAATAGATAAAGTGATAATGAGAGATAAAGAGATAAAGGGATAAAGTGATAATGAGAGATAAAGAGATAAAGTGATAATGAGAGATAGAGATAAAGTGATAATGAGAGATAAAGTGATAATGAGAAAAAAGAGATAAAGTCATAAAGTCATAAAGAGATAAAGTGATAAAGAGATAAAGTGATAACGAGATATAGTGATAAAGAGATAAAGTGATAAAGTTATAAAGTCATAAAGTGATAAAGAGATAAAGTAATACAGTGAAAATGAAGAGAGATAAAGAGATAAAGTGATAATGAGAGATAAAGAGATAAAGTGATGAAGTGATAATGAGAAATAAAGTGATAATGAGAGATAAAGAGTTAAGTGATAAAGTGATAATGAGAAATAAAGTGATAATGAGAGATAAAGAGATAAAGTGATAATCCCGATTCAGACTCACCTGCAGCCTTGAGGGCGATGCGAAGCTCGTAGGACGACATCTTTCCTGAGCGGTCAGTGTCAAAGGACAGGAAAAGCATCTGTAACCGTGACAACAGTTAAAGTTCACACTCTAAACACCAGTATGGGTCAAAGGTCAAATGAAAACACGTACAATCCACTTCTTCATCTTTTCCCAGAAGACCTTAAACTCTTGGAACTCCAGCTTCCCTGTGTTGTCCACCTGATTCACAGTCAAGGAAAAAAAACTCCACAAAAGCAGCAACGTTATCAGTGATTTATCAATGATTTTAAAAAATGACAGTAAATGACTAAAATGTCAAATTTTACATATCCCATAAAAACCTAATTAAGTTTTAAACAAGAAAATAATTTGGATGTTGTGTCTGTGTGTAAGGATACGTCCATCAGGTTGATGATACTGTGGCAGGTGCTGAGGCTCAGGCCGTCAAATTTAATCTCTTTACCTAAAGATTGAGATTGAACAGTAAAATATCAATGAAAGAAAACGGTAAAATATCAATGAAAAAACAGTAAAATACCAATGAAAAAACAGTAAAATATCAATGAAAAAAACAGTAAAATATCAATGAAATAAACAGTAAAATATTAATGAAAAAACTGTAAAATATCAATGAAAAAACGGTAAAATATCAATGAAAAAACCCTAAAATATCAATGAAAAAACAGTAAAATATCAATGAAAAAAACCAGTAAAATATCAATGAAAAAACAGAAAAATATCAATGAAAAACAGTAAAATATGAATAAAAACAGTAAAATATCAATAAAAAAGTAAAATATCAATGAAAAAACAGTAAAACATCAATGAAAAAAACAGTAAAATATCAATGAAAAAACAGTAAAATATCAATGAAAAAAACACTAAAATATCAATAAAAAGTAAAATATCAATGAAAAAACAGTAAAACATCAATGAAAAAAACAGTAAAATATCAATGAAAAAACAGTAAAATATCAATGAAAAAAACACTAAAATATCAATAAAAAGTAAAATATCAATGAAAAAACAGTAAAATATCAATGAAAAAAAATTAAATTATTAAATTAATAAAAATAATAGTAATGATAATAATAATAATGTGTAATGAATGTACAGAGGGAGACAGAGCAGAGAACTCACGTCTGCTGAGAACACCATTGAGCATCTGCTGGAGCTCCCTCACACAAATGGCCTCGTCCTGCACACAAACCACAAACACTGTCAATGTTCATGTGAAGTGGGTTTAAATAAAGTTCATAGATGCACTGTTGATGCATCAGCGTGTGTGTATTTGTATTTGCACTGAGATTAAAACTTACGCCACCGGCCAGTTGTTCAAAAAGCCTCCGCAGACCTTTCTCCTCATCTGTCTCATCCTCTGGATCACTGGGCATGGGAGGCTGTGGACACAACACACACTTCATATCAACACTCACTCACTCACTCACACTGTCACTCACTCACTCACTCATGGGAGGCTGTGGACACAACACACACTTCATATCAACACTCACTCACTCACTCACACTGTCACTCACTCACTCACTCATGGGAGGCTGTGGACACAACACACACTTCATATCAACACTCACTCACTCACTCACTCTGTCACTCACTCACTCACTCATGGGAGGCTGTGGACACAACACACACTTCATATCAACACTCACTCACTCACTCACTCTGTCACTCACTCACTCACTCATGGGAGGCTGTGGACACAACACACACTTCATATCAACACTCACTCACTCACTCACTCTGTCACTCACTCACTCTCTCTCAGTCACTCATTCACTCAGTCACTTACGTCTGGTAGGTCAGCGTCCACCTTGGTTCCCATCTCTCTGTGCAGACACTCACTCACTGTCTCACTCAGTCACTCACTGTCTCACTCAGTCACTCACTGTCTCACTCAGTCAGTCACTCATTCACTTACGTCTGGTAGGTCAGCGTCCACCTTGGTTCCCATCTCTCTGTGCAGACAAAGTCGTCACAGTTCAGTTAACAAGTGTGACTTTGTCTTTGTGTAGTTTTTGCTGTACAGTTCTGTGAACGTGTGAACGTGGGAACATGTGAACACTCACATGGCCGGCGCCGCCTTCTCAGAGAAGATCCTGATGATGAAGTCGGCCTCGTGATGGGGTTGGAAGGTGGTGGGTACGAGCAGATAGTTCCCGGGCGGCAGCGTGAATCGCTCGGACACCTCGCGCATGTTGATGTACGTGCGGCTGCCAGCTTTGGACGCGTTGTAGCGGAAGAAGTCTTTCCCCTGCTGGTCCTCGTCGTTCGGAGCCTGAGGAAGCAAGTCACAAATATTTGAATGAATGAAAGAATGAATGAATGAATGAATGAGTCTGTGATTCATCTGGAAAAACCTTCTCTGAGTCAAATCTGTAAAGAAGTTTTCTTTTACGCCGACCAAAAAAGTATAGTTCTAGTTATAGTAAATAGTTCCGAAAAACTATTGAGACATTACAAAATGTCTTTAAAGTTTAAATTCAAACTTTCCAGGTCTGTTTGTACAAGATTTTTTTTCCAGGTCTGTTTTTACAATTTTTTTTCAAAAAAACAGTAAAATATAAATGAAAAAAACAGTAAAATATCAATGAAAAAAACACTAAAATATCAACGAAAAAACACTAAAATATCAATGAAAAAAACACTAAAATACCAATGAAAAAACACTAAAATATCAATAAAATACAGTAAAATATCAATTAAAAAAAGTAAAATGTCTGTGATTCATCTGGAAAAACCTTCTCTGTGAGTCAAATCTGTAAAGAAGTTTTCTTTTACGCCGACGACACCATCGTGTGTGTTTGATCTCAGTGAAACGTTCCGAAAAACTATTGAGATGTTACAAAATGTCCTTAAAGTTTAAATTCAAACTTGTTTGTACAAGATTTTTTTTTAGGTCTGTTTGTACAAGATTTTTTTTTCCGAGGTCTGTTTTTTTATGAGATTTTCTTTTCAGGGTCTGTTTTTACGATATTTTTTTCTGGTCTGTTGAAAATCAAAAAAACGTAAAATATCAATGAAAAAAACACTAAACTGTACTGTTTGTACGAGATTTTTTTTTTTCGGGTCTGTTTCTACAAGATTTTTTTCCAGGTCTGTTTTTACAATTTTTTCTTTCGGGTCTGTTTGTACAAGATTTTTTTTCCGAGGTCTGTTTTTTTATGAGATTTTCTTTTCAGGGTCTGTTTTTACAAGATTTTTTTCGAGGTCTGTTTTTATGATTTTTTTTTTCGGGTCTGTTGAAAATCAAAAAACCGTAAAATATCAATGAAAAAACAGTAAAATATCAATGAAAAAAACACTAAACTGTACTGTTTGTACGAGATTTTTTCCATGTCTCTTTTTATGAGATTTCTTTTTCCGGGTCTGTTATTACGAGATTTTTTTTCCGAGGTCTGTTTTTACGATGTTTTCTTTACGGGGTCTGCTTTTATGAGATAACAAGGATTGATTGATTGACTGATCAAAAAATATTTGACAGTAAAATCAAAATCTTTTGAGACCTGGTAAACGGCAAATCCGATGGTCTCCATGTCAAAACCCTCCTTCCTCAGTTGTCTCCTGTTCTTCTGCATCAGAGCGATGACCACACTGCACACGTCGTCGTCGTCGTCAGCATCCTGCAGCTGCAGCTTAAACTGAGGGTTCGTCCAGAATGTGTCTGCGTGTCCAAGACACAACAGTTTTAGAGGGAAGGAAAAAAGACGCGGAATCAAATGAAAGCTTTCGTTTTTCTGTTGCCTCACCGATGAAGTTCCTGCAGCCTCCAGCGGTGGAGCCGCGGATCCAGTTTCCCTCAAACATGCTGACCTCCCAGTGGCGTTTTGTGTCGTCGGTCAGGGAGTCTGGGGTCATGTTGCAGATCTCCACCTTGTCGTAGTTGGCCTTGAAATCCTCAAACTCCATCCTGGACTCACACAAAGCATAAACGTCACATTTTAGCGTCCAGACAAATCACAAAAATCTGCTATTTAACTCCATGAAAGATGATATATTTTCGATTTTAGAATGTGTAGTATGTAATGATGGAAAGAAATCTCATAAAAACAGACCCCGACAAAAAGTCTTGTAAAAAAAAAGACCTGTAAAAAACAAATTGTGTAATAACAGACCCTAAAAAATTGGTAAAAATAGACCCCGAATTTTTTTTTTTGTAAAAACAGACCCCGGATTTTTTTTCTTAAAAACAACACTGAAAAAAATCTCGTAAAAATAGACCCCGAAAAAAAATCTTGTAAAAACAGACCCCAATTTTTTTTTTCTTACAACACTGAAAAAAATCGTAATGACAGACCTCAAAAGTTTGGTAAAGTCACATTTCTTTTTCGTGAAGTTTCACTGAGATCAATCTCAACATACACGATGACACAATGGTGTTGTCGGTGTAAAAATGGACGTTTGATTACATGATTACGATGACATAGTTGAAAATAAAAAATTAAAAAATTCCTAAAGTGTCTGATTTCTGTAAGATTTAAACAGAGTTGGGCTAACGGGGAACAGTATGGCTTTTTTTTTGCAGAAATTTTATTTTTTTAAGTACAATTTGGATAAAAGACGACATAATCTCTACGACAAGATTTGGCAGATTTTTTAAAAAGGACTCTAGTTTCAAGAATTTTAGCAGAGCAACATTAGCTTAACTAAGTGACACATTCTTTATCTTAGTACAAGAAAATAAAAATTTCCACCAGGGCTGTTTTTACAGTGTATTTTTTTAGACTCACCAGAATTCACCGTCCTCCGTTGACTTCTGCAGAATGCGATTTTTCTCAGCCGTGTCCACGTAATTCCACTCCCTGGAGCTGAAGGAGAAAAATAAAACAAAGAAAGTGTGAAACTGCAGACAGGAAGTGACAGATGAAGATAGAACGTCCTCAGAGGAAGTAAAGAGAGAATTCACTCATTCATTTTCCATGCATGTCTTACTTGTCGCTCCAGGGACCGTTCCACTCCACTTGACCCCAGGGGTTTCTGACCCGGACAAGCTTGACCATCTGACCTCTGACAGTGACCTGACCAACAAACAAACATGTTTCACTTATTTACACTGAGGTGTGACATCATCACATTACATCAGTTTTATGATGAATGATCCAAATTCGCCAAAGCACAGAGGGTTGCCGTGGCCGCACCATTTTGAATTCAAAAAGTTTTATAAAATAAGGTTAATATGTAAAAGTGGTGCAAAATGGCTAAGTAGGGCCCCCCAAAGGTGAAACCCGGTAGGACTAAGCTGAAACTAAGTTGCACCAAATGCCACAAAACTTGGTGGAAAGATGGCGCAGCGCAAGATGAAAGTTACCAAAAGGTCTTGCAGATTCAAAAGGTCGTGGCCACGGCAACCATCGGAATTCTGGCACTCACACACAAAAGATCAAACTGAGACACTAAACGAATATTGGCACGCAAATCACAACTGGGAAAAGATTTTTTAAAATAAGGGTAATACGTAAAACTGGTGCAGAATGGCTCAGTAGTGCCACCTATGGTGACAACCGTAAGGACAAAGCCGTACCTAAGTTGCACCAAATTCCACGAAACTTGGTGGAAAGATGGCGCAGCCCAAGACGAACAAAAAAGTCTATAAAGACGATGACCTCAACTCAACAGGAAGTCAGCCATTTACAAATATGGCATCCATCTTGGCGATTTGCACGTTTTCGTAAATGAACAAACTAGTCTGAGCGCGATAATCGCAGCAAAGTAAAACATGGGTCAATTTGTACGCGACACATCAAAGATGAAAAGTTCTTGCAGATTCAAAAGGGCTTGGCCACGGCAACTATCCAAATTTAGGGGAATTTCGACCATTTGCCACGAAACAGGAAGTGGCTGTAACCTAGCGTTACAATGACCGATCTGAAAACTTAAATCAAGAACGTAGCTTTGTTGACTTACTGTATTTATTTCGAATGAAAATATGAAAAATGAAAAAGATGAGCCGCATTACCTCCTCCACACCAGTGATGGAGTAGGCATGTCCCTTCACCAGGCCGGAGGCTGTCCTGGCCTCAGACTCCGCAGAACTGCTGGTCTGGAGGGAATGACAACAGTGAAGAAAATAAACATTTACATGTAAAATACGAACGGGAACATTCTGCTGTATGGATCAGAGCTTTACATCGATGGAGCATCCCATCATGGAGCCTCTGTCCAGAGCCTTCTTCATGATCGCAAACAGGTTGTTCTGAGACTTCTTGGTTTCGTAAACTTCCCCGACACCGCCCGTGAAATCCTCCATGGCCTCCATGGTGCTGCCGCCCTTCAGGGACTCGTAGCTGCCGTGCATCCTGCGACAAACGCAACAACAATAACGCGATAAACAAGAGACGCAATACAAACAACAACCGCGCGTCCTGCGACAAACCCAACGACAAAAACGCGATAAACAAGAGACCTGATACAAACAACAACTGCGCGTACTGCGACAAATGTGACAACAACAACACGATAAACAGGAGACACGATACAAACAACAACCGCACGTCCTGCGACAAACGCAACGACAAAAACGCGATAAACAAGAGACGCGATACAAACAACAACTGCACGTCCTGTGACAAACGCAACGACAAAAACAAGATAAACAAGAGACCTGATACAAACAACAACTGCGCGTACTGCGACAAATGTGACAACAACAACGCGATAAACAGGAGACACGATACAAACAACAACCGCACGTCCTGCGACAAACGCAACGACAAAAACGCGATGAACAAGAGACGCGATACAAACAACAACTGCACGTCCTGCGACAAACGCAACGACAAAAACGCGATAAACAAGAGACGCGATACAAACAACAACTGCGCTTCCTGCGTCAAACATGTTAAAGATGTTACAAATGTTTGAATGCATCAATTTTTATTATTGATTCATTAAAAAATGTCAAATGTTGTTTTTGTTTTTTTTATTGTGGTGACAAACGATCACCAAAATCTCACTAAATGTGACGTTACAAAAACGCTTATTAAATAAAACAAATGTAAAACGTTGCTGAATTCTTGTAACATTACAAAAACAGCAATGATGTTAAAAGCATGACTTCCCTTGTTTTGGGGGCGGAGCTTTGACAACATGATAGTAAATTGTAACTTTCCCACACTTACTGACTGCTGTGTGTGTGTGTGCGTGTGTGTGTGTGTGTGTGTGTGTTTTACTTGGCGTAAGCTTTCTCCAGGAGGGCGCTCCAGAACTCGTTGTTGGAGGCGGAGTGAAGCATGATCAGCTGGTTCCTCACTGCGGGCAGTTTGTCGTCCACCACCACGTCCAGCCACTGGTTATGCTTCCAGAACTGAGAGAGACAGAGAGAGTCACATAAAGCTGAAATTAATCAGATAAAATGTTCCCAATGAAGTTTGTAAAGCACTCACTCTCCCACACCAAACCTCACAGAGAAAGTCAGTGATTTTAGCTGCTGGTCCTCTGCTGCCTCGTGTGGTCACTTTGTGTCACTTAGGGTCAATCTGAATGAAGGTTTTAAGACATCAAATTTACAAAATGACTCATTTGAAGTTAGTGATGGAGGCAGCAGTGGATCAACAACTCCTGTGTGTGTGTGATGTTAAAATCACTGATTTTCTCTGTGGACTGTGGTGTGGGAGAGTGAGTGCTTCACAAACGTCAGTTTCCTGTTGGAAAGGTGTGTCTCACAGTGAGATAAAGACGATGTTGTAGACTTAAACAGACATAGGTTTTATTATACTGGGAGAGTAACAGCTGTTTTTCTCTGTGTCTCTCAGCACAGGGGGCGTGTCCAGCGCACTCATTTGCGTCAAAGTTGCTGACAAATACAAACAAAACACTTAAAAAAAAACCGGAACTATCACTTTAAGGGAGTTCTCTGTCTTTGGCCCCGAGGAGTGAGAGGCCTCAGGCAGGCGACTACTGTGTCTGACCTGTTCCAATACTTGTGCTAATCCATGAAAACAGACAGACGGACGGATGGACGGACAGGCAGACAGACAGACAGATGGACAGGCAGACAGATGGACAGACAGACAGACGGACGGATGGACAGGCCCTTGTACCTGAAAGTGAAAGATGCCGGCGTATCTGTGGTCAAAGTCCTGGTCATGGGGGACGACTCGGGCCAGGGCGTCTTTCTTCATGGTCAGAGAGGCGATGGCTGCCAGGAGCCAACAGTCTCCTGAGGAGAGTCAGTGACACGTCAAAGGCTTCTGTGAGTGAACCAAGTGAAAACATCACACGCTCACATCTTTATCTAAACCGCTCACCCTCCCAAACCAAATCAGTGATTTTAACGGCAGGGACACAGGAGCTGCTGGTCCACTGCTGCCTCGTGTGGTCACTTTGTGTCACTGAGGTCAATCTGAATGAAGGTGTTTAAATGCCAAATTTTAGAAGACATTTGATCTTAGTGATGGAGGCAGCGGTGGATCAACAACTCCTGTGTGTGTGTGTGTGTGTGTGTGTGTGGGAGAGAGAGCGGTCTAACAGTGTGTGTGTGTGTGTGTGTGTGTGGGAGAGAGAGCGGTCTAACAGTGTGTGTCACAGTGAGATAAAGACGTGATGAGTTTAATGACACAGAATAACTGTTGTTCTGTGAGTCAAGTACAAACCGAGCTGTCCTTGACAAATGTCCGTCCTGTTTGCGTCGCCCACGATGAACTTGGGGTTTTGACAGATTTCCTGTGAATGGGACAAAAAATAAATAAACAGGACTAGCATTTTTTTTAAAATGGCAGGTGAGAGAGGTGTGTTCACATTCCAGGCATGTTAATCAGCCTGACATCCCATAATAACACAACACGCCACACACAGACAGCTAAAGCATGCAGTGAGTGGAGGAAAACGCCCTGCACAGAAATGTCGTAGTAACTGTCAAACAAACGTGAGCCCACACAGGTCCCGTCAGCAGGTGGCGCTGCAGCGAGCGACTCATATGAGTTAAGTAATAATAAAAATAATACTAATGATAAAAATAATAATAATAACAATAATAATAATAGGACAAAAGTGTGTAAATGTGACAGCGCTGAGATAAGACTGTGTTTGACTGCAGAGGTGTGAGAGGATAAAGTCTCTGTTCTATTTACACTTGACTCTCACAGAACTGGTTCTGCAGCTGCAGCCACTGTTCACACTGTTCCACCTGTTAGTGAACACGTTCAATCTAAATCTTATACTTTATTAATCCCCTTAGGGAAATTATTTCTCTGCATTTCTCTGCAACCCTCCAGTTACAAGCCAAGTTCCCTTTCCACTTGGCCACGGGCTGCAAGATTAGTGAACAGGTTAGTGAGCACATTAGTGAACAGGTTAGTGAACAGGTTAGTGTTGCTTCACTAACTCAGGTCAAAGCAACTCAGTTATAATTAAGTTAATGCAAAGAAAACTCAGTCACTTCAAACACTGAAGTGTGTGAGTGTGTGAGTGTGTGTGTGCTTTACAAACTTCAGTTTCCTGTTCATAAAGAAGATAAAGACGTGAACATGTTTGAAGTTTATCCGACTTTGGACGACAATGTTGCCTGATAGTTTTGAGTAAATGCAACTAGTCGAACATAAAAGCAAACAAAACTTGATAAGTTAAGTTAAGTTAAGTTAAGTTATATTGGACTCCTTTTTTAAGTGAAATAAACTCTGAAATTTTGCAGAACATTTGTCAGGACTCAGTTTAGACAAAGTTTCATTCTTTATTTAACTTTAAAGAGTGTAAAATAAGAAAAGCAGGAGGATGAGATGTTAGTGTTGCTTCACTAACTCAGGTCAAAGCAACTCAGTTATAATTGAGTTAATGCAAAGAAAACTCAGTCACTTCAAACACTGAAGTGTGTGTGTGTGTGTGTGTGTGCACTCGAACCTTGGGCCTCTTCCACTCGATGTTGACAGGGACGCTCTGGCTGAAGAAGAGCGAGGAGCCGGTGGCAGGAAAGTCCGGGTCCTCGAACAGAACTCCTCTCTGCAGACACTCCTGTCTCAGCTGCTCAAAGGACTTCCCGTCGTTCTGAGTGTCGACGGCCTTTGAGCCGGAGCTGCGGCCGGACAGCGTGGACTGGAGAGGCATCGTAGTCTTCTTCTTTTTCTTCTTCCTCTGGAGGAGACGTGAGCTGAGTGGACGAGCAGGAGACGCAGCAGTGAGGTGTGAGCAGGTGTGAGCAGGTGTGATGATGGAGCACGGTTTCACCTGCTCGTTCAGGTTCACGCCCACTCTCTCTCGCTCTCTCTGCACAAACTGGTTTGTCCTCCTGAACCTCGCCCCTGCTCTCTCTCTGTCTCACTTGTTTCTTATCTCTCTCTCTCTCTCTCTCTCTCTCTCTGGGCTTGGCCTGACAGAAATGAGAAGAATGAATTCCTGAAGTTTCACAAAGTTCAGATATTTATCTTAATTTGTTATTTATTTAATGCTTTATAACTATAAGTAACATTTTATTTTTCATATATATATATTTATTAGATATAATGTGTTTGATTTTTATTCACTCGATCAATACGATTTATTTACTTACTAACTATATTTGTTTTATTTACTAATTTAATATATTTATGTGTTTTATTTACTTATTTAATACATTTATGTGTTTTATTTACTTATTTATTTATGTGTGTTTTATTTATTATTTAATATATTTATGTGTTTTATTCACTTATTTAATATATTTGTGTTTTATTTACTTATTTGCTATATTTGTGTGTTTTATTTACTTATTTAATATATTTATGTGTTTTATTCACTTATTTAATATATTTGTGTTTTATTTACTTATTTGCTATATTTGTGTGTTTTATTTACTTATTTAATATATTTATGTGTTTTATTTACTTATTTAATATATTTGTGTGTTTGATTTACTTATTTAATATATTTGTGTTTCATTTACATATTTAATATATTTGTGTTTTATTTATTTATTCAATATATTTGTGCGTTTTATTTACTTATTTAATATATTCAATATATTTGTGCGTTTTATTTACTTATTTAATATATTTAATATATTTGTGTTTTATTGACTTATTTAATATATTTATGTGTTTTATTGACTTATTTAATATATTTGTGTTTTATTGACTTATTTAATATATTTGTGTTTTATTGACTTATTTAATATATTTGTGTTTTATTTACTTATTTAATATATTTATGTGTTTTATTTACTTATTTAATATATTTGTGTTTTATTTACTTATTTAATATATTTGTGTGTTTTATTTACTTATTTAATATATTTGTGTTTTATTTACTTATTTAATATATTTGTGTGTTTTATTTACTTATTTAATATATTTATGTGTTTTATTTACTTGTTCGATATATTTGTGCATTTTAATTACTTATTTAATATATTTGTGTGTTTTATTTACTTATTTAATATATTTGTGTGTTTTATTTATTTATTTAATATATTTGTGTTTTATTTACTTATTTAATATATTGATGTGTTTTATTTACTTATTTAATATATTTGTGTTTTATTTACTTATTTAATATATTTGTGTTTTATTTCATTATTTAATATATTTGTGTTATATTTACTTATTTAATATATTTGTTTTTTTAATTTCTTATTTAATATATTTATGTGTTTTATTTACTTATTAAATATATGTGTGTTTTATTTACTTATTTAATATATTTGTGTGTTTTATTTACTTATTTAATATATTTATGTTTTATTTACTTATTTAATATATTTATGTTTTATTTACTTATTTAATATATTTGTGTGTTTTATTTACTTATTTAATATATTTGTGTTTTATTTACTTATTTAATATATTTATGTGTTTTATTTACTTATTTAATATATTTGTTTTATTTACTTATTTAATATATTTGTGTGTTTTATTTACTTATTTAATATATTAATGTGTTTTATTTACTTATTAAATATATTTGTTTTTTTAATTTCTTATTTAATATATTTATGTGTTTTATTTACTTATTAAATATATATGTTTTATTTACTTATTTAATATATTTGTGTGTTTTATTTACTTATTTAATATATCTATGTGTTTTATTTACTTATTTAATGTATGGTCGACTTCTGCATTTTTGTGGTTGTCACACGTCCACAGAGACACAAACGTCCAGAGTGTGTGTGTCTCTGAGAGAGACACACACACTCTGGACGTCCATGGTGTCTCTGCTGCACCTGTGAGGCTCCACCTCCACATTCCTGCTGCACCGTCACTGCATTCCTCACAGAAACCTGCTGAGACCAGGTCTACAGTCAGATTAGACCGGTTCATGTGTTCATGTGTGCAGACAGTGAAGGACTTTTATCTTTAGGAGACAATAAAGTTGTCCATGAACATTGACCGTGGTGGTTTGTGTGTCTGTGCTGCTGATGAGGGTTTGAGTTCCACTCTGTGCTCGTTGTTAGTTTCCTGCCTGTCTCTTTTTTTAATTGTTGTTCGTAGTTTCTAGTTGTTTTATGTGGTCAGTCATTGGTCATCTCTGCGGCTGCTTTGTGCCCGTTTGTGTGGTCGTTCTTAAGGCTGTATGTGTGTGTGCGTGTGGTCATTTCACAGTTACTGGACGTTTAACATCTTTGAGGTCATTTTAGGTTGTTTTTGTGGTCATTTAACAACTTTGTAGTCATTTCATGGTTGTTTTTGTGGTCATTTAACATCTTTGAGGTCATTTTAAGGTCATTTAAAGGGGACATATTATGCAAAATCAACTTTTTAATCATTTTAATACTTATATTTAGGACTCTGGAGGCCCTACCAGTCGCCAAAGTGTGGAAAAATAATACTCAGTCCTTTTTTTGTGGTCCCCCTTAGTGTAAGTATAGGCGATAAAACACGCGATGTTGAATTCCCTGCGCTTATGACAGCAGCATTGGCATTTCACCGCGAATGTTACCACCCACCAGTAAGTTTCACCTTAGCTCCACCTTGTCCCTATAACATGCCAGAGTGCAGGCGAGGGAGGAAGAGTGGTATTATGTCAACGCGGAGGGACAAGTGTGCTGTTGGTGGCTACACAGTGGAGCACAGTGTTTTACACAAACTTCCAGCCTCAGAGGATTTTATATATGAACCTAATGTGCCGGATAAAGTCAGCAAACGTGTGTTCGTGAGTTCGCACCACTTCATTTTTAAGAAAAGCTCAAATAGAGCTCATAACTGAGCATTCTGACACGTCTTAATTAAACGTATTTGTTCAGTACGTCCTCCATGACCGGAGCACAGACTCAGTCTGATACAGTCACATACAGCGGCAGTTTATGCAGCGATCAGCGGTGCTGTTTTTAACTGACTTACAGTTCGACAGTGTTCGGCTTGATCCTTGTGTCGGACGTCTCTTCCTGTGACGCCACTCTCGCTGTTTTCCGCACACGCTGCCATGTTGATATTGTCAGGGAACTAGTGGAGTGAGGGGGAGAGGAATGGAGCGGAGGGAACAGGAGCTGAGCGAGTGAGCGCAGTAAAAAGGACAAATCAGAAACCCCCTGGAAGAAGTGGGTGGAGAAATAGGGTATAATATGTCCCCTTTAACATCTTTGAGCTCATTTTAAGGTTGTTTTTAATGGTCATTTAATATCTTTGTGCTCATTTTGAGTCTCTGTGTGTTGTATTTGTCTGTGTTGTGGTAATTTTTAAGGCAGCTTGTTAAATCCCAGGTATGAACACATGAATGATCCCCCACAGTCATAGTTTAAACTCACACCTGTTAATGGTCATCGTTACAATTTAATACTGACATCGAGGTGAAAGAACACGAGATAATTTAAGTGGAAATGCTTTTGACAAAAGATAGAAAAAAAACTTCTTTTCACCACAAACTACTGAGGACCTCTGGGGAGGTCTCTGGTCCGTGTCTACTGCTCCGTCTTCTCCTGTGCTGTCCCCGTCACCAGCAGCAGGTTACAGGCCATGAACTGGACTTTGAGGATGTTGCTGGCGTTGCCCGTGTACAGTCCCACCAGTTCACTGGACGAGCCGTCGGCCGGCGTCCCACAGTGGGAGTTACGGACGTCCCACACCCGCACCGAGTTGTCCATGGAGGACGATGCCACCAGGCTGCTGTCCGGGCTGAAAGACAGGCTGGTGACGCTGTCTGTGTGTCCACGCAAGTCCTTGAACAGCGTCCCGGACGCCAAGTCCCACAGCTTCACCCGCTGGTCCTCGCCCGCCGATGCCAAGTACTTACCGTTAGGTGAGAAAGTCAGAGAGAGCACGGGGCCGCGGTGGCCAGTGAAGAGGCGCACAGACGCCCCCTGCTGGGTGCTCCACAGCCGCACAGTTTTGTCCGTGGAGCCGGTGGCCAGGTAGTTGGAGTTTGGGTGGAACTTGACACAGTCGACGTCGGCGAGGTGGCCGGCGTAGAGACGCATCGCGTACGTGCGGGAAAAGGTCCAGAGGCGGGCAGTGCGGTCGTGGGAGCCGCTGGCGAAGTAGAGGCTGCAGGGGCTGACGTCCACGTCCCACACTGGGTAGGCGTGGCCCCGGTAGAGCGCCGTGTTGGTGAAGCTGCCCAGGTCCCAGTAGCGGACGGTGGTGTCCTCAGAGCAGGACAGGAGGCCGGAGCTGTCCGTCAGGAAGCAGGTGCGGAAGACGGGGCCACTGTGACCTCGCAGAGTCTTTATCTCGCTGCCGCAGACGTCCTCCTCGTCCACCTGAGGACAATCGTAATGTTTTAGATGAGATCTTCCATCGGTTTGATTAAAACAATTGGACATTTAGCAGATCAAACACACACACAC
The DNA here is from genome assembly GCF_958295425.1 of Solea solea. Lineage (NCBI taxonomy): Eukaryota > Metazoa > Chordata > Actinopteri > Pleuronectiformes > Soleidae > Solea > Solea solea. The sequence goes on from NC_081143.1 coordinate 29,548,863, forward strand.
ACACACACACGCACACACGCCTCACCTCCTCCTCCAGGACGTCGCAGGCCAGGTGTATGCGCGACACGTCGGCCCGATGAGCTTTGGCCTTGAGTTTTCTGGCGAGGAGACTCCACAGCTTCACCGTGGAGCAGTCGAAGCCCGCGGCAAGCAGCCGGCTGTCGGCCGACACCTCGGCCGTGTTCAGCATCTGCTCCGTGTGGTGGAAGGCGTAGAAACACACGGTGGTGAGCGAGGGCGGGCCTTCGCGGACCTTCTTGATGCAGTCCTGCAGCGCCTCCAGGGCCGTCTCGCTCTGCGGGATCCCGGCAGGGACCTCCACTCCCTCCCCGCCCTCCGCACCGTCAACACCCGCCCAGGAGGAGGCGGAGTTTGGTGTGACGGTGGCCCCGCCCGCGGCTCCGTACAGCTGGTAGTCCGTTCGCCTGGAGTCGGTGACCTCCAGCTGCAGGTGTGTGCTGAGGGCCCTGCAGAGGGCGCTGTTGTCCTCGCTCTGCAGGTAGCGCAGCAGGTAGCCGTAGGCCGGCTCCGTCAGGTGAATCACATACTTGTGCTCCAGGAAAGCGCTCAGCTTGGGATTGGCCACGACGTCCTGAGCGGTGAGGACGTGGCGGAGCTGCTCCACGGTGGCCCGCTGCTCGCCGTCCTGAAGGAAGGCGCCGTGGAAACGACTGTAGAAACCGTCTACTGCCCCCTTCAGGCCACAGCGCACCATGTCCAGGTGGAGGTAGACAAAGAGCGGGTAGAGGACACTGCTCACCTCCTTCGCCCAGGGAATCTCCGTCTCTGATTTATTGAAAATTAAAGATATTTGTGTTTAATTCAATGATCTAGAGGTCGACTAAATCATTGTTTCAGAGGATTAATCAGCTGTGATGAGTTTTACTTATTTTTGTCCACAAACCAAGATGATGGAGTTTGAATGATTCTCTTTGTTTTATGGAGCAAAGAAACCAGAACATTTTCACATTTTCTAAATAACTGATGTATGTGCATTTATGACAGGTATTATAACAAAAACAAGCTCCAGTGATGCATTCATTGACTTGTTAAATGTGAAGATTTTCTGCTTTCATTAAAAACTGGATCACTCAATTGTGGACAAAATCAAGACATTGGAGGACATTATTTTTTGGGTCATTAAAACCTTGTCATGTGAATTGTTCCACACACACACACACACGCATGCACGCACGCTATGTAAGGAATCCAGTGAGTGTGCTGCAGGAATGTGGAAGTGGTACCTGACAGGAAGGAGCGCAGTCTGGAGAACTGAGTCTCATACTGCTGTGGATCTGATTGACAGGGAGCAGCAGAGACGATGTTGACACAACCCGACTCCGTCTGCACTGCTCACAGAACCAGAACAGCAGGAAAAACAAAACATCGTTCATTTAAGTCAAACGTTCTTCATTGTTAAAACTTTACATGTCATAGACATATGACTTTTTATATGTCCTTAATCTTGTCTCTTTCTCTCCCTAGTTTGTGTCTTTCCTTCCTTCCCTCTCTCTCTCTGTATTCTCATCATGCAGGTTGCGGGACCAAGATCCAGTTTTCGAGGCTACCCATATCATCACCATTATTATTGTGCCATAATTAAAAAGTCGATATCATTAACTGTATAAACTTGTAACCTTTTTTAATTCAGTAAGTTGCATTACCAAAAAAGAAAATTACAATATAAGAAGATATTAACACTTAGACTATAAACAATTGGAATGTAAAAAATAGAATGTACATTATATGCAGCAAGAATATAGACAGTATGGAATATTCGACTGCCTTCTTTCCCTCACCAAAGCTCAGAGAAAATCCGTGATTTTAACACGCACGCGCACACACACGAGTTGTTGGTCCACTGCTGCCTCATCACAGATTTACTGCAGGGGAACAAAGTGACCACACGAGGCAGCAGAGGACCAGAGCTCCTGTGGTTTATAAACTTCAGTTTCCTGTTGAAAAAGTCTTTCTCACAGTGAGATAAAGACGTGAAACATCATTCTTCAGATCAGACTTAGCCTCATTTTATTAGGTGAGTCTATTATTAAGTGGCTAAAATCTACTGGCAGCCATGTTTTCACTGAGTGTCCATGTCATGTTCCTTTTTATTAAAGTAAATGATGTCCTTTTTTGACTGAAACTTACACGGAGCCTCTTTTGACTATTTCCTAAAGTTTGAGCAGAATTCTTAGAAAGTCCCAATAACAACACATCCATCGTACAGAGTGATGGTGTGTTCTGTGAGAGCAGCTGCTCACCTGTGAGGCTGGCAGCCATTTCCTCCGCTGACTGGAAGAGTTTGGCTCCCTTCAGGGAGCCGTCAGTGTCCACATACTGCCTCCTCTTCAGGTACTGAGCCACGGAGTACTGGATCTGCTCAGTGCGACCCCGCTTCATGACCTGGAAAACCAAAGAGAACAGAAAAGCTTGGGCCAGTTTTCATTTATTGTTTAAATAATTGGATGGAACATGTCTTTAAAACATGTTTACCTTGTCAAAGGTTTTAGGGAAAGCAGAAAGAGGATTAATTAATAAACGGATGTCGGTTTTATCACAATAAAAAGCTCCTACAATAACTTCATTATTGTTATTACTATTATATACTTCATCATTATCCATGATAGGGATCATTTTGAATAAGGAAAATGATCGGGGTCGTCATTTTTCATCCTTTGAATCGTGTTATCGAAACTTGACAGTATTATTTTAAAATCAAAACTTTTTATTAAATTCGTAAAAACATTTTTGACAACAAAAGAAAACTTCATTAAAGAATCTTTTCACAATAATCACAACAACAATAATATCAAACTACAATTCATGTTTTCAAGAGAACTGTGACGGAAACATTTATTATCAGCAACTGAGAAAAATCACAATGAAAGTGTTTCATTCATTTTCTCTACCATTTCTATAAAACCTATATTGTTTTTTATATTTAAACATGTCCAAGAGGTGGATTTATGCATGTTACGGAAAACGTAAATAAATGTATGAGAACAACTTTGTACAACTGTACAAATGTACAACTTTAACACGTTTATAAATGTGCAGTAGGTCAATAAATTAGCAACCATCCTTTCCACGTAAAACATCATCTCCCAGGCTGCTAACTAGTTAGCGAAGCAGCAAGTTGACGCATTTATATCTGGGTTAAAAACAATACATTAATAAACAAAACCACTGTGAACATATATGAAGCTGAGCAAAAGCCTAACCCGGGTCAAACCGTAACCTAACCCGGACTCAAAAAGTTGCCAGGTTCCCACGTTAGCTGAGCGTTAGCCTCCTCCGGAGCTAACCGGCTAACTTAGCCGCGGCCTGGCGGCTCCGCACTTTTAGCGGCACGGCTCCGGTTCCTGTGGCCGCACCGGGTCTGAGTGGACGCCCTTTACTCACTGCATATCGTGTCGCGCTTCTCTCGTCCTCGGTTGCTGTGCGAGTGACGGCGACTGGCTTTTCACGGTCCCCCGGGTCCAGCTGAGGCTAGGCCGCTGCCTGCGCTCGTGAATCGCTCGGTGGCTCGGTCCGCCCCCGGCCCGCCCTCGGTCCGCCCCCTCTCCACCTCACAGTCCCTCCCACTCCCGGAGAACAAGAGAACAACACCCTGGCGTGACGGAAGTTACCTCAGAATTTTAGATTTATTATTATTACTTTTGTAAAACTCTATTTAGACAAATAAACTTACAACTGTAATAACAGTTCACACAATAACAAACAAAAACCTTTATTGTAAAAGTATGACATGTCAGTAACCATTTTTTAAGATTGTTGAAGGTTCTGTAGCTTAAATATTATTTATTGTAATTACCGCTTTTAAAGGGTGGAGTGGCTCAGTGGTTAAGACCGGTACCCTGTGTGCAAAAGACTTCATGGTCGCAAGTTCAACTCCACCCCTCTCAGGTTGCATTTAAGTCGCTTTGGATAAAAGCGACTGCTACATGACATGGTAATGTAATGTAAAGATCGCAGGCCGGGTATCATGAGTGCTGTACGCCATGACTTATATTTACGATTGTGATATGAATTGGTTGATGTTTTTGCTTCAAACAGCAAAAGTTCCGTTCCTTCTTTCTTCCTTCATATAGGCCTAGCTATTTTCTAGTTTTCCCATTGTTTCTTCTTCGTCTTTGAGTTTTCTGGCGAATTCTCTGTTTCGGTGTGTAAACAAAGTTAAAAAAAAACAAAAAATTAAAAAAAAAAAACTTGTCACACCAGAGTACTTCCGTCACGCCCGGGTGTTGTTCTCCGGGGCTGCAGCTGGATGCTACTCTCCCGCTCAGCCGCCATGCATCATCTCATTATGTCTTACACATCTCACCGCTCCCCATTCAAAAATCATACAATGATACAGCATTTTTGTACAGAAGAAATAAACCTAATAACCGATCAATCAATAACCATCTGTGATTGTGATATAAAAAGGCAAATTCGGCATGTTTTAAACTGTACAATGACAACCAAAAATATATAATATTAATATTTATTTTATGTCAATAACCTTTAAAGCACCTTTGTTTCAACTAATTTGTTTTAACATTTGTTCTAACTGGTTAAGTTGTACTTACCTATGGAAGCCCATTTCCACCAGTGTGATGGGAAAAAAAAGATCCTGTAATTCATTATAATGACTTAGTATCTCAAAATAATGACTTAGTATCTCAATATATTGACTTAGTATCTCAATATATTGAAAAACTAATATATTAGTATACCATTTTTGTAGCTTCATATTGCCTTAACAACAAAGGTATAAAAGAGCAGCATGTGTAGATTATAATTTTTACATTTTCCTTTCTGAGCAAGCTCACTCACAGGTGTTGCATCTCTTTGAGTGTCATTCTAGTTACTATTAGTTACTCTTACAGTAACTGTTATTATGCTGATAAAGCCATTTTGTAATAGACTGGCGAGCAAGATGCAATAAAACGTAACACACGGAAAACAAAAAAAGGGTCTTAACTTTTTTCAAAACCTGATTTTAAAATTCTCACAATGCTGGTTGTTAAGAACAAATATCTAGTAAAGTCGGCAATTAAACATTTAATTAATGTGCTCCAAAACCAGTTAGCAATGACAGCTAGCTAGTATATAGGACCTAAGTCAATATATTAAGATACTAAGTCATTATTTTAAGATAATAAGTCAATATTTTGAGATACTAAGTCATTATTTTGAGATAATAATTCAATATATTGAGATACTACTGTATTACATTACATGTCATTTAGCAGACACTTTAATCCAAAGCGATTTACAAGGGAATTGAGTACAATCAGCCAGGGGTGGAGTCGAACTTGCGACCATCATGTCTTTTGCACACAGGGTAACCCTTAACCACTGAGCCACTCCACCCCCTGTATCTCATTATTTTGAGATACTAAGTCATTATAATGAATTACAGGATCTTTTTTTTTTCCATCACACTGGTGGAAATGGGCTTCCATACTTACCTGACACCAAGTGACAGGTCCACTTGAATATAATGAACCGTTGTTGGTCGCATATTGAACTAGAACAGTGTTAATATTGGTACTGTACTCAATGGATTGAGTTTATAAGGAAAACTGTTTCTATTCATATAGCACTGGGCTGCATGTGCTTTTATTAGCACTGTACTAAACAGGAACCCCTTCTTTTTATTGTCATTTCCCTCTCTTTCACATGTCTATCTTTTTCACATGTTCAAAATATATTTAATTCATTTGAAAGTGCTGTATAAATTCAGTGAGTTCCATTTGTGGTCAGAACTCTGAATTTACAGAACTCGGAAATAAAGTTTTAGCCACAATTCAGATTTGCTCACTTCTCAGATTAGTCAGAATCCTGACTTTTTTCCCCTCAGAATTCAGACTTTTTGTCTCCGAGATTAAAGTAAAGTCCTGACCATTTTTTGAGAATTCTCAGAATTTGGCTCAGAAATCTGACTTTTTCCTCAGTATAATTCCCACAGGAATTTTTACTTTTTTCTTCCAATTCTGAGATTTAAGTAAAGTCCTGACCATTTTTCGCAGATTTCTGACTTTTCTGAATTTGTCTCTAAATTGTCTAAAATTAAGTTTTGGATTTTTTTTTATTTTGTTTCCAAAGAAAATAAACCTCTTCCCTACTCGAGTTCTTTATCAATGTGTTTTTTGTAATTGTTCACAATTGTTAATAAAGATTTTTTTGAACGGGTGGGTGTTGACGTCATTTTCTCGCGACTGCACCGCGCGTTATTCGGAGCAGCCTCAGAACGACAGATCCCGGATTGCGTGTGTGTGTGTGTATGTGTTGTGTCGCTTAAATCTTAAATCTTGGTCCCGTCGTCGGTTCAAACTTCACCCGGCCGTTGTGAGTCGGTACTCGGTGTCGCAGCATGTTCAGTCCCCGCTCCGCCGCGGGCTCGGGCCGCCGGCAGCAGCAGCAGCAGCAGAGCCGCGCCGCCGCCCGAAAGAGCGTCTCCGGAGCCGCGAACAGTCTGCTCTTCTCCCCCAGGAGGACGCCTTTGTCGGCGAGGTGAGCGAGACGAGTACCGCGATATTTACAGCACCGTGACACTCAAATCTGGATTAGTTTACTTACTTAGACAAACCGAAGACTATTTCAAAACACATACTCCACATCTAGACCAGGTCAAATGTGGCCTAGCTTAACGCTAAATGTAATGTATAACACGCTTTCTGGTTTGTTTTCAAAATAATTTTATTGGAACACATTTGTTTTATTTATAATTTTTTTTTACATGTATTAAAACCAGTACATCTAGACTTTACAAATCTGGACTAGTTTAGCAGAGCAAAGCTAAATACAACAGATTTGTTTTAATTGAATTGTATTACACACGTGTGTGTGTGTGTGTGTGTGTGTGTGTGTGTGTGTGTATATATATATATATATGTATGTATGTATGTATGTATGTATATGTATGTGTGTGTGTGTGTGTGTGTATATATATATATATATCCCCCCCCATACGTGAGCCCTCCCGAAACCCGGGGTATACTTCGCACACTGGAAGTAACATCTGATTGGGATTTCGTTGTTTTGAAAGACGTAAATGTCATTAATTTGGCAGGTGATTTGATATCGGCTCAGCAGGAGGAGGAGAAGACACAGAGAAACTCAGGGTTTGTTGAAGAAAACCTGCCAGCGAGCAGGTTCACGGAGTATGTTGCCGGGGTAACTGACTCAGTGCTAAGCTGAACTGGCTTTGTGAAAGTTTCCCTCATCTCAGGGTTAACTAACTCAGAGTTTTCACTAAACCTGCTTTCTGAAATGGGCCCCAGGTCCCTGTAATGTATACAGCAGTACAACAGTGTTTTAGGAGTACCCCAAAATGGGGGTTGGGTAACTTGCTCAGGGGTACCCAAGCCCCCAGTACCTGGGGTACCCCTGAGCAAGTTACCCAACCCCCATTGCTCCCTGGGTGCTACTCAGTGTGGCAGCCCACTGCTCCTAATTCTAGGATGGGTCAAATGCAGAGAAATAATTTCCCTAAGGGGATTAATAAAGTATATATTCTATTCTATTCTATTTATCTCCTCTGTTGCTAGGTCAACACCGACCCGAGCGCAGAACCTCGCTGCTGCAGAATCCGTCCACTACGACGTCCAGACTTTTGGCTCATCGCTGCCCGTCAAAGTGATGGAAGCTCTGACTATGGCTGATGGTAAAGAGACAAAAAAACAAAACCTCTGTCATGTTTGTCCGCCTGCGTTGTTGACGTGTGTGTGTGTGTGTGTGTGTGTGTAGCCGATGACCAGATCTCGGTGAAGGTGGACGAGAGTGGCTGGGCCTGGATGGTCTGTGGAGAGAGGCTGATCATCTGGAAGATCTGCCAGACTGCGGTGGCCAAGGTACAGTTCAGCCTCTACTGCGTCTTGTCGTCACAGACTGTGTCATGTGTTCTTCTCATCACCGCAACTCCTAAACCGTGATCTGTCCAGCGTGTGCCCCGCCTATTGCCCTATGTCAGCTGAGATTGGCACAGCATTACCCTTGACCCTCTGGTGGAGGATAAAGTGGTAGATAATTGTCCAGGGTGAGGTTAAAACAGTAGAGAATGGATGAACGCAGATAAATAGAGATTTGCGCTCGTATACTTATCCTTACGGTACGACTGCTGCAGAACGAGAGTCCAATCACAGATGAGATTCAAGGGCGTGTCACACATTTGTGATGTCAGCTTCTCAGTACTGTGATTCCTAAACGGTTGAGTAACTGCCAGAGATTGAAAAAGTTATCTTGGCAAAAATGGCAGAAGAACTCACTCACTGAACATGGCTGCAAATAGTGACAGGTTTTCATTAAAGGGGACATATTATGTAAAATCAACTTTTTAACCATTTTAATACTTATATTTTGGACTCTGGAGGCCCTATCAGTCGCCAAAGTGTGGAAAAAGAATACTCAGTCCTTTTTTCGCGGTCCCCCTAAGTGTAAATATAGGTGATAAAACACTCGATGTTGAATTCCCTGCGCTTATGACGGCAGCATGCACATTTCACCGCGAATGTTACCGCCCCACCAGTAAGTTTACCTCGAGACCTACACCTTAGCTCCACCTTGTCCCTATAACATGCCAGAGTGCAGGCGAGGGAGGAAGAGCGGTATTATGTCAACGCGGAGGGACAAGTGTGCTGTTGGTGGCTGCACAGTGGAGCACAGTGTTTTACACAAACTTCCAGCCTCAGAGGATTTTATATATGAAGCTAATGTGCCGGATAAAGTCAGCAAACGTGTGTTTGTGTGTCCGCACCACTTCACATCAGACTACGGCCAGCGGTCGCCGTATTTAGTCATAACTGAGCATTCTGACACGTCCTTATTAAACATATTTGTTCAGTACGTCCTCCATGACCGGAGCACAGACTCAGTCTGATACAGTCACATACAGCAGCAGTTTATGCAGCGATCAGCGGTGCTGTCCCTAAGTGTTTTTAACTGATTTACAGTTTGACAGTGTTCGGCTTGATCCTTGTGTCGGATGTCTCTTCCTGTGACACCACTCTCGCTGTTTTTTAACATCACAAAATCCTTTGTTCAGATTGACCTCAGTGACACAAAGTGACCACACGAGGCAGCAGAGGACCAGCAGCTCCTGTGTCCCCACAGGCTAAAATCACTGTTTTTTTTGGGCTTTGGTGTGGGAGAGTGAGTGGTTTATAAACTTCAGTTTCCTGTTGGTAAAGTCTGTCTCACAGTGAGATAAAGACGTGAACATGTTCTGAAGACATCGTAGACTTAAACTGACCTGGATTTTATTGCAAGACCTAAGATTATTTTCATAATTGACTCATCTGTTGATTATTTGATTAATCGATTATTTGGTTCAGAAAATTTCATAAAATGTCTATCAGTGTTAAACCTGGGAACGATCAGGTTCTCAAACTAAAATAGTTCCGTTTTATTGATTTCTTTGTGAGACGGGGCAAAGAACCCAGAAAATATTCATATTTAAGAAGCTGAAAACTAGGACTGTGAAGTCCCGGTGGACTGGTTGATTAATCAGTCCATACGTTCTGGTTCGACTCAAATTCTGTCGACTTTTTGCAGTGTTAATTTATACAGTCTATGGTTAATTTGATTTTGATCTTTGATTTTGTGGGCAAAACAAGACATTCGAGAACATCATCATTTCCAGGTTTGACGAACACCGATCAACATTTTAAAAGGACCTCCCTTGTGGTGATGTTGTCGTTCACAGTTTGAACTGTTTAATCCTCTGCAGCTGTCGGTGTGTAAAGAGCTCCAGCTGCCCGTCAGCGAGTACAGCCACACCGCTGACCTCGTGGCCGTCACGGCCGCCACTGCTGCCTCTCTTGAGACGGCCAGCGTTCAGTCCGTCTCCGTCGTGGCGGTGACCACAGAGGGAACCGCTCGCTACTGGCCCAGCCTGGCTCACGAGGGCAATTACACGGAGACAGACGTGGACCTGGGAGACCTCTGCAACTTTGTCGTCGCTGTCAGAGTGAGTGAGTGTGCGGTGAGTTTTTATTCCAGTGTCTGTGTGTGATCTACAGCCTGACTCTCCTTCCTCTCAGGGCGGAAGCTTCGTCCTGTCCTCGGTGAGGAATCGCCTGCTGAGGGCGAGCGCCGACTCTTCAGGGAAGCTTCAGTGGCGAGCACTGCTGCAGGGTCAGGGCATGCTGTCCGGGATCGGACGCCGCATGTCCAGTCTGTTCGGGATCCTGTCCCCGCCGGCCAACGACACGGTGAGTCGCACTCACGATTAGGATTATTGTTGTCATGGTTACGTCTACGTCCTTATTATGACGTCCTGTACTTTGCTTCATGTTTAGAACAAAGTTTACACACTGTGGTATTCTTGTCAGAGTCAGAATCAGAATCAGCTTTATTGGCCAAGTATGTGAACACATACAAGGAATTTGACTCCGGTTTTATCAAACACACGCTGTACATGAAACGTAAACATCAACATAACTTAACATACATTCAACAAAAGTGAATAAACAAGGTGTCCAGAGGTCCGGTCTATTTTTAAATATATATATTTAAGTATATAAACGATAAGGTGCAAAATAGTGAATAAATAAATAAACTGGTCAAGTGTTCAGTAGTGTGACGGCCTGGGGGAAAAAGAACAATGAGCAGGGAATCTGGATGTTTCCTCTCCATGTCCATTATCTGGTCAGCCAAGTGTTGTAAAGCCTCAGTAACACACGCCTGAGGTGGGATGTAAACACCAACCAGAATAAACAAGGAGAACTCCCGCGGTGAATAAAACGGCTTGCAGTTTATGAAAAAAGACTCCAAGTGGGGGCTGCATGATTTGCGCAACACTCTGACATCTGTACACCAACCTTCATTAATATAGAAGCAGATTCCACCTCCCTTCCTCTTCCCCGAGAGCTCCGTTACATGGTCCGCACGGAGAAGTTGAAAGTCCGGAAGATGTTATCCGGTGTCCGGGATGTATTCACTGAGCCAGGTTTCAGTAAAACACAGGGCAGCAGATCTGTGAAGGTCCGAGTTTATACTGTTGAGAAGCAGCAGTTCCTCCATCTTATTGTTCAGGGAGCGGACATTCGCCAGATGTATAGACGGGAGCGCTGTCCGAAAACCCCGCTGTCTGAGCTTAACGAGCGCGCCGGCTCGCTTGCCCCGTCTGCGTCTCCTGAACATCCTACAGAGAGCTGCTGCTCCTGCAACTAAAAGTTCCGTGAATACACCAGAATCGCTGGGAAACGGCGAAAAAGTGTGACCAGTTGAATGTTCAGACTGTAATAGTTCCTCTTGAGTGTATTGGATGATGGAGGGACAACTTAGAACGCGACATAAAAAACAAAAACAAAGTACTGCGGAGCAAAGCACCGAGGCAGCCCTCCGTGGCGCCATCATAGTATATCTCACTGCCATGGTTACATATTAATAGAGTTGTCATGATACCAAAATGAGTAACCACGATACTATTCCACACAAAGTATCACGGTTCTGGGTATTATCGCGATACTGCGGCCTTTTTTGATTATTATTATTTTTATGAACTGCAATGTATTTGTACAAGTTATAAATACTTATTAATTACTTATAATGTTGTTTGGTGCGTGATATATATATATAAATATATATATATATATATATATATATATATATATATATATATATATATCATTCAGTTTCCTTTGCATATCATGGGTTAGGGTTAGCCGCGGCAGACTCGCCACTCAGGCCGGTGCTTCTGCCATGGTGAGTGTGTTGTCTCGTGTTTGTGACTGTAAGCCGTGCGCGCATCTGGGCGAGACACAACTTTAGCTTGATGTTTGTTTTGAAACGAATTTCTATCGAAGTGGAGCTGTCTTCATGGAGTTGGTTCTTGCCGGCAGAAACACTCGAACAGCCAATCAGCTAACAGACGGGCGGACCCAGCGTGCGGAAACAGCCTATCATATCCCCGGCCGCAATGTAGCAAAAACTGGCTAACCCTCTACATATTAAAAAAACAAACACACACACACACGGCATTTTTTGTACATATGTACTTATTTTCTGCAGATTAGGAAAGATACTGACGCGTCGTCTGGCCCGCTTCTGTTCTCTCTCTCTCTGCAGCTCCACGCCTTGCTGTGGGAGGGCGGAGCCAGCTGCCTGTATACGCTGACCAGCTCCAGTCTGAGTAAATGGGAGATGGACGACAGCTGGGAGCACCAGCTGCTCAGCTGGGACACTCGCCGCGCTCTGACCGACAGCATCGCCGACGCCATCTGGGTCAGTACCAGTTAGTTCTTTAACAGAACTTTGTTTAATGTGTAAAATAAATAAATGAATACATTTATTTATTCATTCAATATCTGAAGAACATGATCACGTCTTTTTCTCACTGTGAGACACTTTTCCAACAGGAAACTGAAGTTTATAAACCACTCACTCTCCCACACCAAAGTCCAGAGAGAAAATCAGTGATTTTAGCTGCTGGTCCTCTGCTGCCTCGTGTGGTCACTTTGTGTCACTGAGGTCAATCTGAACAAAGGATTTGAAACACTGAAGTGATTTGAACGTAGGAGTTGTTGATCCACTGCTGCTGTGAAGTTAAAATCACTGGTTTTCTCTGTGGGGTTTGGTGTGGGTCTAAAGTCTGTTTCCTGAGCAGCAGGGGGCGCTCACAGCTCTGTTAGTAAACACCTTCACCACTGAGATTGAGAGTATTATGGCGCATTTCCACTGGCTCTACTCACCTCGCCTCACCACGGCACGACACGGCACGATAAGGTTGCATCTCCACAACAAAAAAGTACCTACTTAACGTGGGCGGAGTCACCATTGCATGGCTGAATGAAACTGCGGTGACTTCGTTTTATACGCGACACACACACACACACACACACACACACACACACAAGTGACAAGTGACTAGTGACTTTACACAAGACTTCTGTAGTTGTTGGAGATTAACTCACGTTTTTAGGATTGTTAAGTAGTTTTAACTGATCTACAGTTTGGCACTGTTCAGCTTGATTTCTGTCCACATGTCTCCGGAGTACCTGAGTACAGCCTCCTACTCCACAGCCTACAGTGGCAGCGGTCTGTGATGCCGCTCGCGATCAGCGGCGCTGTCCCTAAATACACCACTCCACTTTAAAAGACTCCTGTTAACTATTGAGGTTTCCCTGGTAGTTGTTGGAGATTAACCCACGTTGTTAGGATTGTTAAGTAGTTTTAAGTGATCTACAGTTCGGTGCTGTTCGGCTTGATTTGTGTGTGGGACGTCTCTCACGTCTCACGACGGGACTCAGCGGCCTGATACCAGGTACTATGCTAGTGGAAATGCTACTTAAACCGTGCCGTGGCGAGGCGAGGCAAGTAGAGCTGGTGGAAATGCGCCTTTAGATTAAAACCCTGAAAGGATGTCTCTCCTCACCTACACCACCAGGGGTCAGAGAGCAACTACGAGGAGATGAAGGAGGGAGCCAACGTGGTGTACCTGGACATGAAGCTCAGCCAGTGAGTATGTCTGTCTGTCTGTCTGTCTGTCTGTCTGTGTGTTGTACACTTAAGGGTAAAACAAAGGGAAATCAAGAATGGTGTGAGTTGTACCTGAGGTTGCAAATGGGTGGAAACTTACCATGGGAATTTTATTAGGAAATATTCCAAATAGAACAACTTTCCATGAGAATATATGAGAATTTACTGGAAAACCTAAAGAAAGTTTAATTTACAAATATAAATATCTGTGTTGTACACAGGTGTGTGTGTGTGTGTGTGAAAGATTTAAGCACTAAAATGTGGTGATTTTTGGAGAAATGACAGTGTGTGTGTGTGTGTGTGTGTAGAGCTGGTGTTGTGGTCCTGGCTGCAGCGTGGCATCCGTCAGACTGTCCGTGTGTGTCTTACTTCTGTCTGGTGACTCTTCAGGACAGTGGAGCATCCATCTCTGACCACTTCACTGTGGAGGTCACCAAATACAACCCTCCATTCCAGGTGATCCTGAGTCCTGATCCTGCCGGGATCAGATGTCTGTCTGCAGCTCAGCTGTCGTCATGCAAACCAAACTGTCTGTGTGTGTGTTTGTCAGCAGTTAGAATGTGTCATGCTAAAGAAGTCTTTCCTCAGAGTGAGGACACCCTGCAGGCCACAAGGCTGCTGCTGCCGCCGGCGCCCTGCTCCACCGCCTACATCTACACCCACGAGCTGGTGTTCGCCTGCTCCACGGGGACCAGCAGGATGGCACCACCTGACGAGAAAATCCTCTTTAATTACCCCGGTGAGAAAGTTTCTCATGATCAACCTGAAGGTGGAGCGTGAGAAAGTTTCTCATGATCAACCTGCGTGGATCCACCTTCAGGTTATGGATCCACCATTTACCTGTGTGTTTCTCTGTGTGTGTGTGTGTGTGCAGGTGACGGTGTGTGTGGAGGAGGCTGCTGTTCTGGTCTGCCGGTCTTCTTCTCTCAGAACAGTGGTCTGGTGGCGGTGGTGGCTCGTGAGGGCGTGTCCCTCCTGCCAGAGACCATGGAGGAATCTCTGTGCTCGTCACTGGCAGCAGCTCCAGAGGTTAGACCACAGACGGGTCTGCAGACTCATCAGAACATTATTTAATAATGTGTTTATTTTGTAAAGGTTTCAGTCATGGAGACTCCGACCAGAGCCGAGCATGTCGCTCAGGAGGACAAAGCCAAACTCTTGAAAGCAGCTTTTCTCCAGTTCTGTCGGTAAAACAACAACAACAACAACAACAACACCTGCCTCCACACTAAGTCTGTGTTGTGTATCTGAGCGCTGGTTTGCGTGTCTGTCTTCAGTCCTTGTTCTTGTGTGTCTTTGGTCTGTCAGGAACGACCTGGTGGGAGCTCAGACGCTCACAGACGAGCTCTTCCCCGCCGACGATGATGGAGAGGAGGGGGCGGAGCTGGACAGCGTGGTGGTTCAGATCAACCTGGACCTGGTGGACGATTACCCGGCGTCAGACCCCCGCTGGGCGGAGTCTGTCCCTGATGGTACAGACACATACAGCAGGTGAAGTGTGTGCAGCTTCCTGTCAGACTGATGATTCCATGTCTCTGTTTGTCCAGAGGGCGTCGGCTTTCCTCTCACGTCGCTCATCATCCTCCACCAACTGGAAGACAAGATGAAGGCACACGGCTGCTTCATGGACTTCCTGCTCCAGGTAAAGAGACACGCCCCCAAAGTTGTGCTGTCGGCGTCCCCACAAATGAGGAAACTAAAATCCTCTCGTCTGTCCTCAGGTGGGTCTGCTGGAGCGGCTCGGTCAGGTCTCGGTGAGGTCGTCTCCCATGGCGACGCGTCTGCTGCTGTGCGAACACGCCGAGAAGCTGCAGGCGGCCATGGTGCTGAAGAACCACCACGCCAAACACGCCGAGCTGGTCAACCGAGCCATCGCTGCCGCGCTGCACAGGAACAACGCCGCTGTACCACCGAGTCTCACCGCCGCTGACGTCTTCTTCAGAGAGGTGTGTGAGACCTGTCTGTGTCTATCTGTGTCTGTCTGTCTATCTATGTCTGTGTCTCTGTCTGTCTGTGTCTGTGTCTCTGCCTGTCTCTGGTGTGTCTCAGGTCTCGTCGGTGTTTGCCTGTCTGTCTGTCTGTCTCAGGTGTCTCAGTCCCGTCTGTGTTTGACTGCCTGTCTGTCTGTCTGTCTCAGGTCTCATCGGTGTTTGACTGCCTGTCTGTCTCAGGTGTCTCAGTCCTGTCGGTGTTTGACTGCCTGCCTGTCTGTCTGTATCAGGTGTCTCAGGTCTTGTCAGTGTTTGACTGTCTGTCTGTCTGTCTGTCTGTCTCAGGTGTCTCAGGTCTCGTCGGTGTTTGACTGCCTGCTGGAGGAAGAGGATCGGAGCCTGAAGGAGCGCCCGGTGGACTCGGTGCAGTGGGCCGAGGTCGTCCTCGCCGTCAACACCATGGTCCAGGTGAAGGTTTCACTGCTGCACCAGAGCAACGTGTGCAATCCTGCAGCTCGTAAATTCAGTCATGAGCGCGATGATGTCAACAACTGTAGATCAAAGTTCAAAAGACTTAAAAATTCTACTTAGAATTCTAAAATCTACTTAGAATTCTAAAATCTACTTGGAATTCTAAAATCACTTAGAATTCTAAAATCTAATTAAATTCTAAAATCTACCTAGAATTCTAAAATCTACTTAGAATTCTAAAATCTACATAGAATTCTAAAATCTACTTATAATCCCTAATCCCTGTGATTGGTCAGAGAGCGTCGTCACTGAAGAGTAAACAAACTGTAGCTCAAAATGGTGAAAACATTGATGAAGTGTGTTTTCTCAGAGGAGTCTGGATTTAGAGATGGCACCACGTTCACTGAAGGACTGAACCATTTAGATTCTTATGATTCACTTTGACGCAAAACAACTGCTTTACAAGTCACTGGTTTGTGACTTTGTGTTGTGTAGAAAACCACGATTGTTTCACTCACGTGACGTGTGAGGACCCTGCAGTGGAAACATAACGTGTGTGTGTGTGTGTGTGTGCGTGTGTGCGCGCGCAGGACATGCTTCAGGCAGCAGGTCAGTACAGAGAGACGAAGGCCTGCATGTACAGAGCTCCTGAAAATGCTGCAGCTGAGCCCGAGTACGTCCCGTGGACAGGTACAGTTTCATTTCAAGTCATAAAAAAATTACTTCACTGTCACGTTAAATCCATGGAGAACAAGCAGATGTTTCACATGAACCTGACCGACTGAATCTTTATACTGCCCCCGGTGGTCTTCACCAGTATGGAGACAGCCAGAGCTGCTCCTGCATCAACTTCTACCCTCGTTCTACTCCAGACGTTATGCATCTAAAATGTCTGCCTGAGGGTAGACAATACAGCGTAAGACGCTAATATCCAGATTCACAGCAGGAAAAAAGGCCTTAAACACAGCATGTGAACAGGTTATGTATTTCATAGTGGTTTCAGTTCATGATCGATTATAATTTGGATTAATATTAGTTTTAATGATTTATTTTATTTTTTACTTCATGGAGGGAAAGTTTTTAAATTGAGGAGGAGCTTGTTCTGAAAGTTCCTCGTCTTCCCTCCTCCAGCGTCGGGTGGAGTGGGCGGAGTCCGCACCGTCATCTCCCGCCAGCACGAGATCATCCTGCGCTCCGTGTACCCGCATGCCGACTCGGCGCTGCGCGGCGCCCTGTGCGAGCAGCTGGTGGCGCTGTTGGACATCTACCTGGGGGGCTATGTGGCCCAGCTGACCTCCCTGCAGCAGCAGCGGCCCCCGGTGGCCCAACAAGAGCGCTACAACAGCCTGGAGCTGGAGTACGGTCAGCGGCGCTCCGAGATGCTGCAGCCGCTGTGTGAGTGGACGAGTGAGGGCTGCGAACAAGCTCCGCCCATTTAGAGGGCTAGTTTCTCACCAAAACGTTTTAGTTGACAGGTTTTCATGAATTAATCCCAGTGTTCTGACATGTGTGTGTGTTGCAGTGGAGCTGGGTCAGTACCAGTGGGTGGCAGCACTGGCTGAGAAGTACTGCGACTTTGACATCCTGGTGCAGATGTGTGAGCAGACCGACAACCAGAGCCGCCTGCAGCACTACATGGCCAAGTTCGCAGACCAGGTACGAACAGCCTGAGGTTCAAATTTGGAGACATTAAGTCCAGTCCAGTCCAGTGTGTCAATGTCTTTTTTCCACCGGCTGTCCTCGCCTCGGTTTAGGTTTCATCTCCACTACAAAAAAGTACCTACACAACGTGGGCGGAGTCATCACTGCACGGCTGCGTGAAACTGCAGTGACTTTGTTTTATACGTGACACACACACACACACACACACACACACACACACGAGGGACTTGTAAAGCAGTTGTTTTCAGTGTAACTGAATCAAATCACTAGAATCAGTTCATTAAACTTTGAGTTCAGTTCTTCCTCCATGAGTGCAGCACAGACTCCGGTCTGTGATCATCTGTGCCGTCTCTGAACACACCAGACTCCTGTAGTTGTTGGAGATGAACTCTCGTTCTTAGGATTGTGAAGTCGTTTTAACTGATCTACAGTTGGGCTTGTTTTCTGTGTCGGACGTCTCTAACTGTGACTCTGGTGCTCCGGCTGTCTGACCCATCATCGCATAGAAATACCACTGACACCCTGTCGTCCCCCGCAGAACTTTGCCGACTTCCTGTTTCGTTGGTACATGGAGAAGGGGAAGAGGGGGAAGCTGCTGTCTCAGCCGGCCGCGCAGCATCAGCAGCTGGCTAGCTTCCTGCAGGCTCACCAGCACCTGAGCTGGCTGCACCACATCCACGTCCACGACTTCCACAGTGTATGACACACACACACACACACACACACACGTTTATTACGCAGATTTAATCCACTAAACAAATGGTTTGCTTAATAAAATCGACATCAGTTGTTTGACTTCAGTGACACAAAGTGACCACACAAGGCAGCAGAGGACCAGCAGCTAAAATCACTGATTTTCTTTCTGGACTTTGGTAGTTTACAAACTTTACTCACCCACCTTGGAGGTTGTGAGGATGTGTAACTAAGGAAAGCTTTTTTTTTTATTTATTTAGTTGAGGATAAATTTTGACCATTAAAATAATCTGAATTGTTTATGATTTGACAGTTTTCTTGTGTGTTTGTGCCCCTGGTGGTCCTTGTTGAAAGTGTCAGGTTTTAACTCCACCTGAACATGAAACTAGAAAAAAAATCAGTTGTGATGAGTGGACAAAGTGTCCTCACATCAGTGGTTTCCAAAGAATATGAGTTCACACACACACACATGCACAGTTCTCAAACTCAAGTCTCATAAACTGTTCAAAGATAACTTTGGTAACTCTAAAGAATAAAACTAAACCCTCACAGGCTCA
Source organism: Solea solea (assembly GCF_958295425.1). Taxonomy (NCBI): domain Eukaryota; kingdom Metazoa; phylum Chordata; class Actinopteri; order Pleuronectiformes; family Soleidae; genus Solea; species Solea solea. The sequence continues at coordinate 29,567,644 of NC_081143.1, forward strand.
CAGGACGCTCTACAGCCAGGCCAACGCTGAGACGCGTTACTTTGTGAAGAAGAAGACGCTGCTGGCGCTCAGCAAACTGACGGCGCTGGCGTCCGAGCTGCCTGAGGAGCAGCTCAACAAACACGTGGACGGTAAAACATGTTTCAGTAATAACACAAAGTTGTTTGAAACAGAACTTCAGTTTAAGTCAATGACGTCTTTATCTCACTGTGAGGCACACTTTTCCAACAGGAAATTGCAGGAGCTGCTGCCCCTCTGCTGCCTTGTGTGGTCACTTTGTGTCACTGCAGTAAATCTGAATGAAGGAGTTCTAATGCAGAAGTGACAAAATCAGACATTTAAACTCAGTGATGGAGGCAGCAGTGGTGTGTCCTGTTGGAAAAATGTGTCTCACTAAGTGACGTCAAACTTCCCTTTCTGAGCATCCTCTACTGTTGTGTCCACACAGACGTTGTGGAGCAGGAGCGTTTCCTGCTGCATCAGGAGACTCTGCCACGTCAGCTGCTGGAGGAGAAACAGCAGAACCCGGACACCATGCCTCTGCTCAGCGCTTACAACCTCATACAGGTGAACGCGCACACACACACACACACACACAGGACTCTACATTGACTTCCATTCATCGGACCAAATTTACCTTCACCAGAATGTTTCATTTCATCATTTTCTTGTAGTGTTCACATTACAGGTGTTTTGAGACGTGTGAGATCAGAGTTCAGATGTTTGGTGGCGGGTGTGTGATCAGATTACAGATGTTTGGTGGCGTGTGTGATCAGATTACAGGTGTTTTGAGACGTGTGTGATCAGATTACAGATGTTTGGTGGCGTGTGAGATCAGAGTTCAGATGTTTGGTGGCGGGTGTGTGATCAGATTACAGATGTTTGGTGGTGTGTGTGTGATCAGATTACAGGTGTTTGGTGGTGTGTGAGATTAGATTACAGATGTTTGGTGGCGTGTGTGTGATCCGGGTCCAGCTCACGTCTGTGTCTCTCCACAGTTGTACATCTGCGACGACAACAGAGGTGCTAACGAGTACGACTACAAAAAAGCTCTGGATCTGCTGGAGTACATTGACGAGGTCAGCGGTTTGTTTAGTTTTTGTTTGTTTTCCTAACTCCGCCTTCTTTGCCGGGTCTCGACGGCATGTTTTAAAGTTTACCTGTGTTTGTGTCGACACAGGAGGATGAGGTGGACATTGACGCGCTGAAATGTGAAATCCTCTCCAAAGCGCTGAGGAGAGACGAGTAAGATTCTCACCCTGACGTGGTTTTTGTTTATTTTTTTATTTGTTTATTTGTTGGTCAGGAATATTTTTAATCCTAATTTGTGTCTGAGGATTAGGGCTGAGGTTAAAAAAAACAAAACACTGTTACACTAGTGTAGCAGCAGTAGTAGTAGTAGTAGTAGTATCAATAGCAGTAGAAATAGTAGTAGTAGTAGTAGCAGTATCAATAGTAGTAGTAACAATAGCACTAGTAGTATCAATAGTAGTAGTAGTGGTATCAGTAGTAGCAGTAGTAACAATAACAGTAGTAGTATCAATAGTAGTAGTAGTAGTAGTATCAATAGCAGCAGTAGTAGTATCAATAGCAGTAGTATCAATAGCAGTTGTAGTATCAATAGCAGTAGTAGTAATAGTAGTAGAAGTAATGGCAGTAGCAGTGGTAGTAGTAGTAGTAGTAGTAGTAATAATAATAATAATAGCAGCAGTAGCAGTCATAATAGTAGTAGTAATAGCAGCAGTAGCAGTCATAATAGTAGTAGTAATAGCAGCAGTAGTAGCAGCAGTAGTAGTAGTAGTAGTAGTAGTAATAGCAGTAGTAGTCGTAATAGCAGTAGGAGTAGTAGTAATAGTAGTAAAGATAGTAGTAGCAGTAGTAGTAGTAGTAGTAGTAAATTTGGTGTTGATGTGGGCGGAGCCTTTCAGATGCGTAGAAACTCTGGGCTCATCTGTCTGTTTGTGGTGGGAGGAGCTAAGGACCATACTGTAACATGATAATAACATGAATTCTGTTTGACTGACTGTTCCCTCCTCAGCTGGTCGACTTCTGACGGCAGCGATGATCCTCTGGAAGCTGCCAAAGACAGCATCTTCATCAAGATCCTCCTCAAACTCATCCAGGAAGGTGAGAGGCGTTCAAGGTCTCGTGTTAACGTGAGAAATCACAGCCTCAGCCACAACACAACTGAATCACAGGATAATAATGAGTTTAGAATAATAATGACATCATCGACTTCTACTGGTAATTCCATTACTACTGTTAATGCTGCTGTTACTGCTGTTAGTTCTACTTCTCTCATTTTTACGACTCAAATAAAAAATGTTCTGATCTTTGGAGAATGATAAAAAGCTGATTGTTTCAGTCAGAATCATGTTCCTCACTGATGAAAGTCTGTGTTGTCCAGGTGTCTCTCTGCAGACGTACCTGCCTGACGTCAAAGATCTGCTGGACTCTGGCGACCTCGGCGCTTTGAAAACGAAACCTCATTTTGAGTTTGTCCTTCGAGCCAATTACGAACATTACCTTCAGGCCCAGATGTGACGAGCGACGAGTTTCACTTCAGCTTCACTTCAGAAGTTCCATTTTTTTCTAAATAAACCTGTCGATTGTTTCTGTAGTTTTTATTTTGTACAAAAACATACATTTTCATTCCTGGTAAACATTTTTAATTGACAGAGTTTTGAGGAGCAGAAAACTCCGACGATGTACGACCAAAACTGCTGAGATTAAAGTTCATGGTAACGGGAAAAAAAGTCCTGCCGACGTATCATTGGTCCAAGAGCTTTTTTCTAGATCTAATCCTGAAAGATGCAAATTCATCCATTACATTACATTACATTACATTACATTACATGTCATTTAGCAGACGCTTTTATCCAAAGCGACTTACAATAAGTGCATTTAAACATTTGGGTACAAATAAGAGCTAGAAGTAAGTAAGAGCTTCAAGTAAGCCAAACTATGAAGTGCTAGTCATAAGTGCGATGTATACGTTTTTTGTTTTTTTTGTGTCGGTGTAAGTGGCCACAAGGATGGATTGATTTTCTAGGGGGCGCTGTGGAGACCTGTGTGACCCTGAGTGCTGCTGCTGACCGATGTGTCAAAATTGGTCAGACTAAGGTTTTTGAGCGAGTTACTTCAGTCTTGTTTTTAGTGACTCGCTCTGTCTCGCTTTGTGTTGCCACACTTGTTGTTCCTGATCTGTCCACTGTGTGTCACACTACTGTTATGATAAATCTGTCTGTTTGTGTTTCCGCACTTGCCAATATGACCAACAGAGGCCGACAGAGGCTTGTTGTGTGAACGGGGTCAAGTCTGCCACCTCTGGTTTCCTGTTGTTGTTTTTTTGGCAAACTGTTATGTTTGGCCACTGGGGGACGCTCTGTTCAAATGTGAGTATTTACACATAGCCATCATCAAGCTCGGCTATTATCAATCACAGCAAGTTTGGTTCAGATCGGACCTTTTATGTTGCAGTTCTTATGTTTGAGGAAAATAATAATTGGGGGGCATGAAACAGAACTCGCACCCTTGTGCCTGCCCCGTGTGACTTTCACTGAAGCCGTTGATAACTTTTAATCCTTATGTTGTTTGGAGTGACCTGACAAAATTTGAAGTTGACTGAAGGAAAGCTGTCGGCGCTATCATGTGTGCATCGTCGTTTGATTCAAAATGGCTGCCTTCCCGCCTTGATCTACAGGTGAGAACCACCTGATTCTGAATGTGACCAAGACCAAGGAGATGGTGGTGGACTTCAGGAGGAAGAGGACAGCTCCACAACCTTTGAGGGTACTGGGGGAGGACATTGAGATGGTGGAGGAATACAAATTCCTTGGTGTGAGGCTGAACAACAGACTGGACTGGAAGGCTAACACCGGTGCTGTGTACAGGAAGGGGATGAGCAGGCTCTTCTTTCTGAGGAGGCTGCGATCGTTTGATGTATGCAGCAAGATGTTGGAGTTATTTTACCAGTCTGTTGTGGCCAGTGCACTGTTCTTTGCTGTGGTGTGCTGGGGGAGCAGCATTGGAGCCGGTGAAACTAACAAACTCAACAAACTGATTAAGAAGGCCGGCTCCATCATCGGCTGCAAACAGGACACCGTGGAAACGGTGGTGGAGAGGAGGATGCTGAATAAACTTTTTTCCATCATGGATAACACCGATCATCCTCTCCACCACATCCTCCAGGCCCAGGAGAGCACATTCTCCAAGAGATTCAGACAGCTCCGCTGTCACAAGGACAGATTCAGGAAGTCATTCCTGCCATCAGCCATCAAAACTTACAATAACTCTCTGTAATAGTACAAAAAAAATACTGCTCATTTGCACAATGCACATTTTCTACAGCATGACATTGCACTCCATTATTATTGCACTTTTTTTTTCTCACTGTTGCACATTTTACATTTTTTGTTTATAATATTTGTTTGTATTGCTGCTATGTTAAAACAATTTCCCCGTGGGGATGAATAAAGTATTTCTATTCTATTCTATTCTATTCTACAGATACACGTTTGCAATTCACACTCAACAAAAAATACTACACCCGCCACTGCTCACTCTGGTCTTCATATATAGTTATTAGGTTACTTGAGCTTTATTTTGAAAGCGCTGACCGGAAGCTGTGTTCGGTGTCCGGTGCGAGCTCCGCTGCTTGACGCTGGGTGTTTGTCAGTGACAGAAGCGGAGCGATGCTCGTCGTGTGACCGCGGTCCTGCTGCGACTGTTTTGGACCTGAATCCGGACCATACCCCCCATGGAACCAGGTCTCAGTGAGTACGCACGAGTGTGACTGTAAAACCCTGCCGGCCCAGAACCGTTTATACTGAACACATTTAAACGGTTCCGTGAACACCAGCAGCACCGGAGCCTGTTTTTACTCCGTTTCTCTCTAATTAAAACCCTTGAATTTACACAATTAATCCGGAACGGACACAAACCGTCTTCATCTAGTTTAATTATACGGAATGAGCTTATTTAGGGACTTCAAATTGAACGCGTACGAAGGAGATCAATAAATGAGATATTATATTTAGCTCCTAAAACGATGACACGCGTTGTCCCGTGTTTGTCCCGCATCACATTTGGTCCGGGTCAAAGAAATGAATCATTAATGAAGTTAGTTTGGATTAAAATTAACGTGTGTGTGTGTGTGGGGGGGCGGTCTGTAGTAAAACCTCACTGCAACAGGTGGGCGGGGCCTACAGGTAGACCACACCCAGTTTATATTTCCATACTTTACCTTTTTCTATCAAGTCTTGTTGACCTTTGACCCATTTGTTGGTCTATTCAATTAAATTCAACTTTATTTATCAAAGCGCCAGTTTACAACCAACATGATTGAGTAAGTGAATGTGTGTGTGTCGGGGCTTCAGGTGTTATTTTCACACTGAACATTTTGTATGAATGAATTGAATGATTTCTTTGTTTTTACGAAGCATGTATTTTTTATTATCATTATTAATAAAATAAAACCACTCAAACGGATGAATCTCATGAGCTCCTGGGGTTATTCCATCAAGCAGGCTAAAGGCAAAGCCAAGTTTAAATTGCCAAGTCTGGATAATATGTGTGAGAATTCCGTTCCATCAAAGAGGCTGAGATTAGCCCCAACTCAGTAACCATGGAAACTATGACTCTGGCTAAGCCTCAACCATGGCTAAGCCATAACTGTGGCTCAGGTTTCTGTTCCATCAATCTGAGCCTCAACCCTGTTCCACCAAGGTGGCTAATGTGAATGCCAGCCATGTAACCATGGTAACTTATGCTGCCGGGCAAACCTGGTCTGTAGCAGGCTAAAAGTGAAGCATAGCACCATCTATGATCAAAGAATGTCCAATAGACAGAAACAGAGACACACAACTGTCATGGAATGATAAAATAATATGTAAAACATAAAATATATAATCAAATGTAGTAAAGAAATGATTTATACTAATAATTATATATTATATACAAGTACATGAAAGAACATTATCCCCAAAATAAAATATAATAAAAAATAAGACACAAATAAATACTAAACGAATTAGCAAAAAAATATAATAAAAGGAAATTGAGGCATTGAAAATCAAAGATTGAATATGAACACCAAACCACAATTAGATGATTGATTTGCTGTCACCTGCATTCACTTACTGTAATAAGGGTCCTCGTCTCCATTGAATTGCTTGATTTGCTAAATGATTCTAGATAAATAATCAATAGATCTGTCATATGATTATTTCCTATAGAATGATAACCAACATTGCATTTCTTCATGTAATAATCTAACATCAATTGTATGATAAATGTGATGAGTCATGTAAAATACTTTGATTAAATGTAGCCTATTATTATCAAAAATGTAGGCAAGGCTACTTTATATAGCACATTTTAGCACAAGGTGATTCAAAGTGCTTTACATAAAATAAGATGAAAATACAACAATTCAACATATAGCATCTGGGACAAAATACAGAAGTAGCACAAATACAGCATATAAAAATGACAGGCTTAAATGAAAATGATATCAATTCTATACAATTGGCCATGCAGGAAATAAATGAAAGCTATCCCATCGATTTGCATAACAATCAGTTGATAAATGTGATGAATATCACTTTCTAACATTGCTACTAGGGCTGCCAAATGATCAAATATGGAGAATTTCACATAAATTGCAGTGAAACAATAATGCTATTTTGATTATGTTCATATGAATGTTACTTATTAGGGCTGTCTTTTTGTTCTTTGGGGATTTTCCTTTTCATTTTAGGGCTTTGGTTGCATTAATAGGTCCACATAATTGATTAGTTTAAAACAAAAACCATCAAGAAATCAATTGGTAGATTATTGTCTCCATATATTTTGTCCCTTTGATGGAGGATTTATATAACATGATGATGCTGAAATACTTCATTTTCTTTGTCACTTACGCATTCAGCCTGTCGCCAATATTCTGCCACACCACATCCCTCGCTTTATTGATTGCCGTGGTATTGCCCTTCTTTCAGATTATGTGGCTGTAATCCTCATATACCTCCATGAGGAGGGTTTGCTCTCTGCACGTTCTTTTCCTCTTGCTTTTCGGCATTTTTTACAGTTTTCGCACTCGACTAGAATGGGCTTTTTATTTTCCCTGTGGGCGTGCACAAGTTGAGGCTTGACTAAGCGTCAGGTGGAGCCAGCTGGTTTCACTTGATGGAACGACTTGGAGCTAGATTGGGAAGTGGAGCTTAGTCAAGCTTCAAGCTTACACCTAAGTCTGGCAATTCTTAGCTACGTTGATGGAATACCCCCCTGTTTTCCTCAGTGATCACAACAAACAACAACAACAACAGCAACAAGTGGAACCATGGTGACCAAGAAAATCCGGACCGAGTACATGAAGAAGTTCAAAGATCCGAGGTGGGAGACGTTTTCCAAATGTTACGAGGACTCCCTGAAGTACCGCCTGACCCGCCGGGTCATGGAACACTCCCACAATCCCTGGTTCTGGGAAGGCTGGGAGAGCCGCTCCGACTCGAGCGGCTGGTCCACGCCCAGGCTGACCCGGAACAGAGTGTCTCCTCTGTCCCTCCCGCCGCCACCGTCCTGCGAGGTGAAGCAGAGGTTGTGTGAGCTGGTGAGCGGTAATGGAGCAGGACACGCCCCCGCCGCGGTGGAGCAGGACGCTGCACCAGGTGAGGAAATGTGTGAAATGAACCTTTATTGACCCACACACACACGTGTACTCATGTATGATATATAATAATATCGTCACTAATCTGAACCTTTGCCATAATTAAAGATAAAGAAAGTGTGGATTTTAAACAAATATAAAAACTAAATAAACTCACACTCCAAGAAAATTATAACTATTTCAATAAAATCTAAATTTAATTTTTTCACAGATTGATTTTTTTTCCTGAGTAATAATAATAATAATAATGATAATAACAATTATTATAATAATAATTATAATAATGATAATAATTGATATAATAACCTTTTCAATGTTTTATATAGAAGACCAAAACTGTCATGATTAAAAATGAATGAATGAATGAATAAAAACAATAATAAGGAAAGAAATGTGTGAATTTAAATATGTTTGTTAACTTCAAATAAAAGTTTTAAAGTTTAAAAGTTAAAAGTTTAAAAAAATAAATAAATCAGAAAAAGAGACGTATTTTAATAAAAGAATGAATTTTTCTTTTTTCTTTTTTTTGTGAAGTAAAACAAAGAGTGGTTTTTACTTTTGAATGATTGTATTTATTGATTTAAATTCGTGTTTGTAGAGAACGTGTCGAGTGAAGCGAGCGCAGCTTCAGCCACAGAGGACACGCCCTCTTCTGACGCAGGGGACACGCCCTCTTCTGACACAGAGCCAGCCGATCCCGCGCCCAAGCCACGCTACCGTTGCCGCCGCGTGCCACGCTCTGAGCCGGGAGGTTCGGACAGTTTCCATGACGACAAACAACCAGCCGTCGCCCGGAAACCTCCCAGAGCCAAGAGTCAACCTGCGATCGGCAGCAAAGAAAAGGCGAACCGGAGTCTGACTGGAAGACTGGACTGGACTGAGAGACAGAAGGACGTCAGGAGGACAAACAACCAGCAGGTGAGGGACAAAGACACACACAGACAAACGTTTTGTTTTTCATAAAAAATCTAAAAATGCATTTTTCTAATTGATATGATTTGAGTTCAAAAACGTGATCATAATTTTGTTTGTAAATTCATAAACTTAATAAAAACATTTAATTAATAATTATTTAATAAACATTTTGCCTGTATAGCTTACATTTTCAAATTTTGATCATAGTTTTTTTTTCTTTTTCAAATGCTTGAGTTTAACTCTTGAATCTTGAATGTTTATTGGATCTTTATTGACAAAGCACTTTTCAGACAAACGTATATGATGCAACATTCTGAATTTTTAACACAATAAAAGCACAACATTTGCTCCACATTTTCTTTCTTTTCGTTTTTTAAACAGAATCAATCACTTTTCTTTGTTCTTGGATTTTCTTTTTACATTTTTCAACGTTTGAAACGTGGACAATCGTTAGAGCTGCTCGTCACATGACACCAAGAAACCCTGCAACATGAATAAATAAATACACAGAGGTGTCGTGTTGTCTCTCTGTCTGTCTCTGTCTCTCTCTCTGTCTTTCTCTCTCTCTCTCTCTCTCTGTGTTACAGAGCGTCGCGGCGGCCGACGCTGGTGTCGAGCCTCGTGTTGAGTCTGACAGGAGGCGGGGCCATGGCGGGCGGGGCCCAGGTGAGCGAGGCCCAGGAGAGCGTCGTCGTGCGCGGTCAGCTGACCTGGAGAAGGTGCGGCGCTCACAGCTGACGGTGGCGGTGGATGAGCGCTGGACGACCGAGTACATGCGCTGCTTCTCTGCTCGACTCAGGTAGAGAAGAAACTCCGCCCCCAAAACTTCAAATAACCCTAATAATCATCATGTGACCTCTCAGACGACTACATTACCCAGCAGCTTCAGAGTGTGCTTTTAATGTTTAATAAAGTGTGTGTGTGTGTGTGTGTGTGTGTGTGTGTGTCAATGTTTCACAACGTTAGCTTGTTACAGTTACCATGACGACAGAATGAACTCTTTATGAACTTTTATACACAAATACAAACATAACTGTTATAATGTTGTTCACTTATTTTGATTTTGTTTAATAAGATTTTCACGTTTGTGACGTTTGTGAAATTTAAAACTCTTAAAAAATATAGAAAAGAGAAAAGATTTATCTCATGAAATTAGAATGGGAGGTATTTTCAGAGTAAAAGCTGTATTTTCACTGTGCTACTTTTATAATATTAATATCATAAAATGAGATTAATGATTGATATTTGTGGAGTGGCTTTTGTACGGACGACCAAACATGCCATTATTTCATTTTCAGGAAAAACATTTATCCGCGAGAAAAAAGAAGAGTAAAGAAACAAACTTTTTCAATTTTTAAATTTAAGATGTTTTGAGTCTAGATTATTTTGTAACTATGGCAGTGTTGGTTCTCCGTACTTTACGTCAAATTTAAGGCAAAGATGCGAAAAAATAGTGTTCACTATAGTGTTTTAATATAAAACTGAAAAATGTATTTAAAGTTTTATGAGTTGTTTTTTAAAATAACGCTAGCGTCGCTAAATCGTGTCGTAAGAAATGGACAAAAAATACCCACGTTAGTGTTGTAAAAACACGCAGAAAGACGCTTTTAATTCAATAACATAATTATTACAAAACAAATGCTTGTATAAAAAATCAATCGTCAAATTTTCTTATAGAAAAATAGTTTATTTATATCAAAATAAAAACAGAAATATATAGAAATTGTTCGATTAGTTTTGTTTTTAAAATTGAGTTTTTTCCAGAAAATAAATTAAATAAGAAACACGATATTTGTGTTTGTTGAGTCATGCTTACAAAAACAAGAATTATTATTTTAGTTATAAATTAAGCTGCTGATTGTTATTTTTCTTATTAGATTATCATAAAAAATCTGCGTCAAAATGGTTCTAAAATTCACAGAAATCCTGATAAGGTTTAGTCGTTTAAATAAAACCTTTTTTTTACAGTGTAGATTGTACGCATATTATTTAGTGAAAGCTAACAGAAAAATACATAAGTGGAAATTTCAGACAAATTTCTTCATTTGTGACGATGAAAATCAATTTACAACGTAAAAAAAAGACAAATATTTGACACAAAATAAACCTTTTTAAATAAACTAACTAATAAATGCTAATGATATCATTTTAAGTCATATTTTGCAAACATGACTGCAAAATGTTGACCAAACAAAAAAAATGTGTCAAAAATTACATTTAAATCAATATTTTACGTTCAATTCCTCGTATTTTCCGAAATTTTGTTTAGTTTCAATTAAAAAACACGAATGAGTTCCCACGAAACTGTCTGCGTAAAAAGGTCAAAACTTTGTGTGTTAATTGTCGTAGTGAACAATCTTTTTCTTTTTCGTGTTGACGTCGCTAAAGATTGTTAAAAGAAACGAGCGCTAATAAACACGATTTAACGTGTACGTTTTTATGAGTTTACATCAAATAAAAAAACACCAGCTAAACCTCTTTAAACTGAATGAGCAAAACTATTGATTTATTGTTTCTATTTTAATTTATTTAAAATGACATTTATTTACATTTATTAACGTTTTCCTTCTTTTCCACGATCTTGAACCAAAATTGAAACAAAATCCTTTGGGTTAGCATTTATTAGCATTTATTAGCTTTGCTTGTTTGTAATTTATGGTCTGTATCTATGGAGAGCCAAAAAAGGGTCATAATTAAAGTAAATAAATGAATGAATAAATGTAATAATAGTTATAAAGAAAGAAATGTGTAAATTATTTATGTATTTATTAATATGTTCATTTATTCATTTCTAATTATGGCAGTGTTGGCTCTCCGTATATCACAGGTGATGTACGGAGGGAAAACAAGGTCATATTAAATTCATTCTCACATGAAACACTTATTTTCTATAATTACGATTAAATAAATACAGCAAATATTATCTGTTTATGCAGAAGTCGTCATATAAATACATATGAACGTAAAATATTTTAAGTCTTAGTTCACTTTGTAAAAAAAAGAAAAAAAGAGATCAAATTTTTAAAAAAAGGCACAAAATATGGACCAAAGTAAGAAATATGACCTTTGAACTTTATTCTTTCTGCTGCTTTCATTGAACTTTGCTTTTGAAATGTGTGTAACTTTAATTTGTTGTTTGATTTATATTTTTGACAGATTAAAACTTTATTTAAATGAAATAAAAGCATGTTAACCTTCATAAAATGTTACATTTAAGTAAGAATCAGCTGCTGAAACTGGTTTAAATGAGATTTCAGTCAAAAATCACCTCAATATTAAAATGATATTTACGCTTTACTAATGGAAGATTTTTGTGTGTTTTTATTGATCACTTTAAATAAAGAAAAATGTATCCCACATCTGAATAATGAATGTGTTTGTTACATATTTCTATATTTTCATTCACTGTGTGTAAATCAGACTTGAATAAAAATCATATTAAATAAAAATCGTATTACAAAGTTTATTTTCACTCTCTGGTGTTTTATTTGATTCATATCAGATTATTAGAATTTTAAATGAACACTTTTAAACACAAGTTGACTTTGATGTTTTGTATCATTTAAACTTGTAATTAAATACAAATAAATAAGGTTTTTCTTAAACAAGGTCAAAACAGATTTTAGTCAGTTTAAGTTTCTACGACGTCTACGTCACATGATCACGTGATCGTGTCTGTACGTCACACGATCGCGTCTTTATCTCACGTTTGTCACGTTTGTATATCACTCACTCTCCCACACCAAAGTCCACAGAGAAAATCAGTGATTTTAACGTCACACAAACACTGCTGCCTCCATCACTGAGTTCAAATGTCTGATTTTGTAAAATGTGTCTTTTTAAATCCTACGTTCAGATTGACCTCAGTGACACAAAGTGACCACATGAGGCAGCAGAGGACCAGCAGCTAAAATCACAGATTTTTTCTATGGCCTTTGGTGTGGGAGAGTGAGTGCTTTACAAAAAGTCTGTCTAACAGTGAAATAAAGACGTGATCATGTAACGTAGCGATCATAGACTGTGTGAACCATCAACCATTTAAAGGTCAGGGGTAAAGGTCGTCTCACACACACACACACAGAGCATCGAGTCTGGGCTGAAGCGTTTACCCTTTAATCCAATCAGAGAAGCTGTTGAGTGTGGGCGGAGTCAGATCAACAGAGATTATATATCTGTTAAATGAATAGGTGTAAAATATCAATTTTATTTTCTAATTATCTAATTCTACTTTTGTCATTTTTCAGCTTCTTAAATGTTAATATTTTCTTGTTGAAACACACACACACACACAGACGAAAGGTTTTAATGTGAAAGGGAAGAAAGCGGAAGTCGTGCGGTTCATCGTCGTTAGCTTGTTGACGGCAGTTACGTTGCGTAGTGTTTTTACGCACGCACGACACACGCACGCACACAGAGTAACGCAGTGAACGCAGCTGCGGAGACGCAGATAAAAGCAGCGCGAGCTCCGTGTACCGCGGTTCAGACCAGTCACTAACCCGGGTTAAACCGGTTTAAACAGTGGGTTAAACCACGGACGGACATGAGTCCAGGACAGAGCGGAAACAACGGGGACCGGGAAAACGGCGCGAGCCAGTGAACGGGACTCTCTCTCTCTCGCTCTCTCTCTCTCTCTCTCTCTCTCTCTCTCTCTCTCTCTCCTCCATTTTGGTTCAGTGATGGAGAACATCCGGACTCCAAAGGTACCGACACACACACACACACACACACACACACACGGCTCGGCTCTTTGTTTCACTGTTTTATGTAACATGACACTGTCCCCCTCTCCTTGTCCCTGTCCCTCTACTCATCATGTCCATCTTTATGTCCACCTCCACCCTCATCTCTGTCTCGTAACTGATGGACACCCAGTATTTTGTGTCCTCTCTTGTCAGCATGTGACTGTTATGTCTCCAGAAGAAGACAAAGTGTGTTTGTGTCTTTTCAGGTGGACAAAGTGCGTCTTCTGGACCGGTCGTCAGGTCAGAGAAAAGTCAGCGTGGGGACTCTTTATCTCTCTGCCACTCACACCATCTTTGTGGACAACAACCCTGAGACACGCAAGGAGACATGGGTAAGAAGGACACCTGTCCGTCACCTGTCCACCAAATGTCCACCATCTGTCCATCATCTGTCACCATCTGTCCATCATCTGTCATCATCTGTCATCATCAGATTAAACTCATTCCTGGGTCAAAAACAGGTTTAAACCCTGTGTTTATGGTAAAGTCAGGTTGCAGAGAGCGCCCCCTGTGGAGTACATAGATATGACATGTGGTGTGTGTCCGTGTGTCCTCACTGCTCAGTTTGTCCCTCACATGCAGCTGCAACAAATAATCCATCAATAGGTTTTAAAACCAAGTTCTTTTAATTTTTCAGCTCCTTCAAAGTGAACGTTAGCTTTTATAAAAACAAACTTCTTCTTCTTTCCTGTGACAAAAAACTTCTTCCTGAATATTTAAGATCACAAGACTGATTACACAAGTGTGTGTGTGTGTGTGTGTGTGTGTGTGTTCTTATGGAACTGATTCATTTTTTTATGAATCAGCTGATTTATGTTCACTGTCATTCAGACGTGAAACGAGACACTGACGACAATTGCACACACACACACACTCAGTGTGTGTGTGTGTGCGTGTGAGTGTGTGTGTGCGTGCATGTGTGCATGTGCGTGTGTGTGTGTGTGTGGTTTACAAAGGGAAAGAAGAAAGTTTCCATGTGACCATACTAGAGTTGTCACGATATCAAAATGAGTAACCACGATACTACACAAGACAAAGTATCACGGTTCTGGGTATAATCGTGATATATAATATATAAATATTATTATATATATATATATAATCCTTCAGTTTCCTTTGCACATTAATATAACTAATATAAATAATCAACTTAGGATAACACTGTCTTTTATAAAAACTATTTGACAATAATGCTTCTTGTACAACATAATAAACCATAGAGAACAAAATACAATAAACAGGAACTGATTCCCTGTGAAAACTAGAGCTGAAATGATTAATTTAGTAATCGATTATTAATCGATTACTAGATAATATAGATTACTAGATACTATATAACAAGACATTTGAGAACATCATCATTTCCAGGTTTGACGAACACCAATCAACATTTTTTAAGGTTTTCTGATATTTTATGGACCAAACGATTAATCGAGAAAATAATCGACCGATTAATCGATTTATGAAAATAATCGTTAGTTGCAGCTCTAGTGAAAACTATACTTTTATGCCTTTTCTATGTGCTTTATACTTTGAGATCCTTTAACTCTTCATTCCTCAGCCTGTACACGGAGCATATAGCCTAATATTAGCCAATACTAACCTGGTATTCGACATATAAATCACACCGCAGGTGTTTTATGAGGTTGGATGTGTTCCCTCCTTTGGCTCCTATAGCTTGGTGACAGCGCCATCGTCTATTGCTTTATCGTCTGTGCCTCGTTTAAAGCCAAAATACTTCCAAATGTGACCTTTGGAGTTTGTGTTTTTGGAGCAAAGTTAGTGGTGCCACTGACGACGCCGCCGCGGCAGACTCGCCACTCAGGCCGGTGCTTCTGCCATGGTGAGTGTGTTGTCTCGTGTTTGTGACTGTAAGCCGTGCACGCGTCTGGGCGAGACACAACTTTAGCTTGATGTTTGTTTTGAAACGAATGGAGTTGGTTCTTGCCGGCAGAAACACACAAACAGCCAATCAGCTAACAGAGGGGCGGACCCAGCGTGCGGAAACAGCCTACCGTCGTGTAGAATTTCTAGTATAGTAGGAACCGTTACGATTTGGCACTGCAGGGTACCGTGGGTATCGTACAACTCTAGACCACATTTTTAAATGTGTATGTGTCTTCTCTTTAGGACATTTTTTTTCTGACCTTGTCAGGACCATAGTCCTCATGGAGACCAAAACCTGGTCTTAATGAGGCAGAATCTCATTTCTGAGGAACTGGTTATGGTTTGTGTTAGTGATTAAGAAGAATGTGTGTGTGTGTGTGTGTGTGTGTGTGTGTGTGTGTGTATCCAGGTGTTGCACAGCATGGTGTCCAGTGTGGAGAGACTCCCCCCCTCACCTGCAGGAAGTCAGCTGATCCTGCGCTGTAAGGACTTCCAGGTCTTCCAGATCCTCGTCCCTCAGGAGGGGGACTGTGTGGACGTCCATGCCTCACTGGTCAGGTTGTCACGTCCAGGTGTGTGTGTGTGTGTCTCTGTTTGTGTCTGTCTGCCTGTCTGTCTGTCTGTCTGTCTGTGTTTGTGTGTGTGTGGGTTTTCTCCAGGTTCCTCCCACAGTCCAAAAACATGCATCTATGTGTGTCCCTGTGATGGACTGTTCAACAGTCCAGGGTGTAACCCCGCCTATCAGCCTGTGACCCCACCTATCAGCCTGTGACCCCGCCTATCAGCCTGTGACCCTGCCTGAGATTGGCACAGCGCCCCCTGGTGGAGGATAAAACTGTAGATGAGTTCATTTATGAAAACTCTCAGATCAGGGGCCTCAAACTCAAATGAGCCGGGGGCCACTGAGGTCAAGTCTGGACAGTGTCGTTTATATAAATGTATAAAAACATCGTTATAACGTGATTCTACATGGAGGGGCTGCATGTGGCCCACGGGCCGCAGGTTTGACACCTCTGCCTCACAGAGATCTTTTAGTGTGTCCGCAGAGAGGCTGCGCCGCACACACAGAGCGCCCTCAGCCGGACAGCTCGTATTCTCACCTCAAACTGTCCAATGAGCTTCTAGTGGGCGGAGCAACAGTCCGAAATGTAAACACAGTTTTACGGCATGCAGATTCCCGGGTTCCCACAGTCATGGAGGTCTTGGAAACGTTGTTTTTCAGGCCTGGAAATGGTTTGATATATTTCTATCATGATGAGATCTTGAAGCCCTTACAAAATCTCTCCTTGTCTCCTCTCCTTGTCTCCTCAGAGAAGTACAGTGAACTCTACTGTTTGTCCTTCAATCCTAACGTAAACAAAGAGCAGAGGGCGGAGTCGTGGGCGTTCATCGACCTCGTGGCCGACTACAAGAGGATGGGCGTTCCTAACAACCTGTGGGTCGCCACGGCAGCCAACAGTGAATACAGAGTGAGTCTGAGTGTGACCACAGTCTCAATCAATCATCAACAGTCACACAGTCATTGTGTTGTTATTGTTGTCGTCGTCAGGTGTGCGACACGTATCCGTCACAGCTGTTTGTTCCAAAGTCGGCCACGCCCACCGTCATCGTGGGCAGCTCCAGGTTCAGGAGCCGAGGACGATTTCCTGCTCTGTCCTACTTTCACCAGGACACACTGGTCAGTGTCGCGCACGCACGCACACGCACGCACGCACACACACACACACACACACACACACACACACACACACACACACACTCCGGCCCACAGCTTCTGTTTTATAAAGTATTGTTTATGACAGAAAACGCGTCCTCTCTGTTCGCTCAGCTGCTTTGTAGCTGTCCTCTGAAACCACAGTTGTTGTCTCCCCCTGCAGGCAGCAGTGTGTCGCTGCAGTCAGCCTCTGTCTGGCTTCAGTGGACGCAGCCAGGAAGATGAGATGATGCTGCAGGCTGTGATGAAGTCCAATCCTGGAAGTGACTTCATCTATGTGGTGGACACCAGGCCCAAGGTGAGAGACGCACACACACACACACGCACACGCACACGCACACGCACACGCACACACACACGCACACGCACACGCACACACGCACACACACGCACACACAGGGGTAGACCAGTGAATGAATTCATTTCGTCATTCAGACGTTCTCTTTGGTTGATGTTAACACTCACTAACTGTTGTAAACAGCACCATCTAGTGGTTAAAGTGTCACAGAATAAAAAGACAGAATATAAACGTGTGTGTGTGTGTGTGTGTGCGTGCGCAGCTGAATGCCATGGCGAATCGAGCAGCAGGTAAAGGTTACGAGAACGAGGATCACTACACCAACATCAAGCTGCAGTTCATCGGTATTGACAACATTCACGTGATGAGGAGCAGTCAACAGAAGTTCATCGAGGGTGAGACTCACGTCATCTTTTCATTCCTTCACAATAAAAGCTCAACATTCTCACGTTACTGATGTGATATCGCGACAATTCAGACAAATAAAAATCTGAAACTAACCATTATTTTCAGTAATTGTTTGGTTCAGAAAATGTTAAAAAAATATTGATGTTTTTGTCCACAAAATCAAGAAGATTCAGTTTCTTTGTTTTTATAGAGCTAAGAAAACAGGAAATGTTCACAGGAACTTGATTTAGTTCATAAAAAAACTTTTGAACTGATGACCGTTAATTCAATCTCCTGGTGGATGTTTACGACAGCTCATTATTTGGCAGTCAGTCTCCTGGTGGATGTTTACGACAGCTCATTATTTGGCAGTCAGTCTCCTGGTGGATGTTTACGACAGCTCATTATTTGGCAGTCATTACATTACATTATTACATTACATGTCATTTAGCAGACGCTTTTATCCAAAGCGACTTACAATAAGTGCATTTAAACATTTGGGTACAAATAAGAGCTAGAAGTAAGTAAGAGCTTCAAGTAAATCAAGCAGTCAGTCTCCTGGTGGAGCTTTACGACAGCTCATTATTTGGCAGTCAGTCTCCTGGTGGAGGTTTACGACAGCTCATTATTTGGCAGTCAGTCTCCTGGTGGATGTTTACGACAGCTCATTATTTGGCAGTCAGTCTCCTGGTGGATGTTTACGACAGCTCATTATTTGGCAGTCAGTCTCCTGGTGGATGTTTACGACATTCTCTCTCTGTGTTTTTCGTACAGTGGGTGAAATGCGATCTCCGTCGATGACTGACTTCCTGTGGGGTCTTGAAAACTGTGGCTGGCTCAAACATATTAAAGCTATAATGGACGCAGGAGTGTTCATAGCCAAGGTGTGTATATACACACACACACACACTCAGCCACTGATTATAAAGACTGAACTCTGTGATTGCCCCCCCCCCCCCCCCCCCCCCCCCCCCGTCAGGCCGTGTCAGATGAAGGCGTGAGTGTCGTGGTCCACTGCTCTGATGGTTGGGACCGAACAGCTCAGGCCTGCTCTGTGGCCTCGGTACTGTTGGACCCGTTCTACAGAACCATCAAAGGGTTCATGGTAACTCACTCACTCACTCACTGACACACACACACACACACACACACACTCACTCTCCCATACCAAAGTCCACAGAGAAAATCACAGCAGCTGCTGCTTCCTGTTGTGGTCACTTTGTGTCACTGACGTCAATCTGAACGTGAAGTGACAAAATAACACATTTGAACTTAGTGATGGAGGCAGCAGTGTGTGTGTGTGTGTGTGTGTGTGTGTGTGTGCTTCCCGTCCTCCAGGTTCTCATAGAGAGAGACTGGGTTTCCTTTGGACACAAGTTCTCCCACAGGTCAGTAAGTGTTTAAAATAAAGACAGAGTTTCCGTCCACGTGTAGAGACACCCTGCGTGCCGTGTCCCTCCCTGCAGGTACGCTCACCTGGACGGAGATCCCAGAGAGGTGTCCCCCGTCATGGACCAGTTCCTGGAGTGTGTGTGGCAGCTGTCGGAGCAGTTCCCGTGCACCTTCGAGTTCAACGAGCGCTTCCTCGTCAGCGTCCACGCGCACGTCTACTCGTGTCAGCACGGATCGTTCCTGGGAAACTGCCAGAAGGAGCGTCAGGATCTGAGGTGACCATCAGAATAACTTTATATACATATATTTATTTATATCTACGTATCTTATATACATATATTTATTTATATCTACGTATCTTATATACATATATTTATTAGTATCTACGTATCTTATATACATATATTTATTAGTATCTACGTATCTTATATACATATATTTATTTATATCTACGTATCTTATATACATATATTTATTTATATCTACGTATCTTATATACATATATTTATTTATATCTACGTATCTTATATACATATATTTATTAGTATCTACGTATCTTATATACATATATTTATTAGTATCTACGTATCTTATATACATATATTTATTAGTATCTACGTATCTTATATACATATATTTATTTATATCTACGTATCTTATATACATATATTTATTAGTATCTACGTATCTTATATACATATATTTATTTATATCTACGTATCTTATATACATATATTTATTAGTATCTACGTATCTTATATACATATATTTATTTATATCTACGTATCTTATATACATATATGTATTTATATCTATGTATCTTATATACATATATTTATATCTACGTATCTTACATATATATATATATATATATTAGATATACTGTATATGTGTATATATATCTAATATATATATATATATATATATATATATCATTATGTAACATTAGCGTTTACTAACAGTTAATACAGGACTGCACGCCGTCATGATAGAGCAGCAGTTCTCTGACCTCACACAACCGTCTTTATATTTTTGCCCGTGGGTGCCCAAATTATATAAATACCATCATATAAAGATCATATATATGATATATATATATATATGTATATATATATATATAGGGGTGGCATGCTCACTGCTTGCCTGCTGAACATCTGATTTTACAAAGAATTTCTTTGTTTTCTAATTCATGCTATATAGCCTATTTTCATGGACTCTGAAAACCGAGAGGGTGCTGTTCTATTCCGGCGGGTCAGAGGGAGAGAGAAGGTCCTGGGTCGGGAAGGAGCCGCCGCCCGTCTCTCTCTCTCTCCTCACTTCACATCGTTTACGTCAATAGAGTGAAAATTTAATTAATTTACAAGATTAAACAGAGTGACACGGTCTCTGTCTATCGATCGCACTGCATCTGTACACACACACACACACACACACACACGAACAGCGCTGTCCACGGTGCTGTGACACTGATATCAAGCCCACACAACGATGGGACGTGACTATGCTTACGCACAGAGCTGTAATAAAGGTGCAGTTCATTTTAAGGATGCAGTTTTATTTATTTAGTTTGTTTTTTATTTTTTATCTTTTTTTGATGACTATCACCCAGTGGGTGCTCAAGCACCGGAGCACCCACGGGATCGGCGCCTATGGACGATAACATCTTCACACCAAGTTTCAGGAAATTCAGTGGAAACTATGCCAATATGATCCTGACCTCTGTGTGGAATCAGAACTGTGTCAATAATCCAGCACACGAGCGAAGTGTGTGATTTCACACACACACACACACGCACAGATATTAACCATCGCGCGCAGGTTTGAATCCCATAGGCTCAACAGGAGAGGAAGCTTTGCTGCTCGAGGGTTATTTCTGCACTCTCCGTGCGACGTTATTCACTCGTTCGTGAGTCTTTCTACGTTTCTACGCACTAACCCCGCCATGGTTAATGTGTGTGTGTGTGTGTGTGTGTGTGTGTGTGTGTGTGTGTGTGTGCAGGCTTCGTGAGAGGACTCACTCTCTGTGGCCTCAGCTGTGGAAGGTCAAAGGTGACTTCATGAACCCGCTGTACAAAGCTGAACTGAGCCAGACTCAGGGCGTCCTGAGACCCAACACCTCCCCCTACTGCTTCAAGTGAGTCACTGCAGCAAACACACACACACACACACACACAGTAAAAGATGAAGTTTAACAGTTTATTTCAAACATAAATGTGTCGTTATAGTTTGTGGAATTACAAACACACAAAGTGTTTCCTGTGTAGAATGTGGAAAGGTCTCTACAACAAAGAGGCAAAGTCGACGCCGCCTCCACAGTCGCCCGCCGACTTCCTGTCCGCTGTGAGGGAGGAGTCTACGCAGCTGGAGGAGGAGCTGACCAATCACCAGGAGGTACCGCCAGGAGGAACCGTCCACCACCACGAGCACCACCCGGGCTCCAGACAAGGCATCCAGCACACAAAGACACACACTTACCCTGGTCTGAGCTCTGCTGCTATGGCAACAACACCAGTGTAATCGTCCTGCTCTGATGTCACGCAACTAAAAACAACCATAAACAGACTGAAGTTTGTAAAGCACTCACTCTCCCACACCAAAGTCCAAAATCAGTGATTTTAGCTGCTGGTCCTCTGCTGCCTTGTGTGGTCACTTTGTGTCATTGAGGTCAAATGTTAAAATCACTGATTTTCTTTATGGACTTTGGTGTGGGAGAGTGAGATAAAGACGTGATCATGTGACGTAGATTTCATTACACGAGTCAAAAACAAGTTTCACACACACACACACACACACACACACTGCTGCCTCCATCACTAACTTCTAATGTCTGATTGTGTCACTTCTACATAAGTGACACAAAGTGACCACACGAGGCAGCAGAGGACCAGCAGCTCCTGAGCTAAAATCACTTTAGTCGTCGTAGACTTAGGTTTTATAAGTCAACTCTTTTGTTAAGTGTCTAAAATCAGTTGCTGGCCTGACCAGCAGGGGGCGCACACAGTCTGTAGTGGTGGACGTTTCTGCTGAGTCATGAAAGTTGAGTTCTCTTGTTTGTGCAGAAAATGGCCGCTCTGACAGGGAACCCAATCACGTGGGAGAAGATTGAGGTTCCGAGGAGGAGGAGGGGGAGGAGCCACCGCGGGCCGGACCCGCCCACCACATACACGGCCCCAAACACCCGCCCCACACAGGACAACGCTTGCTCAGTCTCCTCTGAGCTGGCCAATCAGAAGCCTGCATTGACCCCGCCCACAGAGACACGCGACCCCGACGACCTCTCCACCTGCAGCGACCGGGAGTCTGGCGTAGCCGACCTCAGCAGCCGCTCGTCCAGCGGCGGGGACTATGGCAAAGACCCGGACCTGGACTGAGGAAGTCGGCGCCGCGAGCCGCCGGACCGAAGGTGATGGAGAAAGACTGCGAGGCTACGTCCATGCTAACCTGTCCATGCTAAAATGTCGCATTCTCAAAAACATCGCAATATCTACAGCGCAACCTTTTAAAAAGGCAGTGAATAGAATACACAATTCGTCCAGAGATTAAAGAGCTGGATTATTTTTTTCCCTGACATATTGTCCACCAACAGATTAGGTCATCTAGTCCACTACCAGATTAGATCATCTAGTCCACCACCAGATTAGGCCATCTACTCCACCACCAGATTAGGTCATCTACTCCACCACCAGATTAGGTCATCTAGTCTAAAACCAGATTAGGTCATCTAGTCAGCAATTTTGGTCTACTGTCAACTAGATTAAGTAATATAGTCAGCAACTTTGACCTTGTAGTTGACCAGATTAAGTGATGGTGAAACTCTGAACTGTCCCTTTAACAGTGTTACTTTAAAACATGACGAGGCACTTTTTTAAAACATACGCACATCTCTCGTCACTTTGTGCGCTGGAGAAAATGATGAGTCATGATCGCGAACAAAACAAAAAGTGTTTACTTTTGTCTTTATGTGCAATATCTTATTTTAAAGCCATGTTTTTTTATTCGTATTCTTTTTTATTCAGTTTTAATGAACTATACGACGTTTGTAGAAAAACACTGTATGTATTTATCAGGGATGAACCGCTACGATACTTAGCATCGTTATTGTCGCCATACCTCAGTAAAACTCCTTGGATCGGAAATCAGGAAAAAAAAGTATGAAACCCGAAATAATCTGAAAACAACGTTAAATATGATATAAATACTTCACTAAGTGCAGACTGTGAAGTTGACTCAGCATTATGGTTTTTTGGCATAATGTGATGTTATGTGCTGATATCGGTCAGGATCGAGACCGATACCTAAATTGGCCAATACTGATATTTAGTGTCGGTAGCAGCCGATACCGACGCTTATATCGGCCAAAATTTAACGTCATGACACTTAAGGTAATGATATTGGTATCAGTATCTGCTGATACAGATATCGGTATTGGCCAATACTTTAATGATATTGTTATAGGCTGATACCGATATCAGTATTTTACATTACTTAAGGTATTATATAACATTATTATATATTAGTATCAACAGTTCCGATACCAAAATCAGTATTGATCGACATTTTAGGACATGATATGGGTATCGGTAGAAAACAATACCAATACTAATATTAGCCAAAACTTTAGGTCATTACAGTGAGCCAGCAATATTGGTATAGGACGATAACGATATCAGTATGGGCCGATACTTTTGGTAATGATATTTGTATCTGCCAATTCCGATATCAGCATTGTCTGGTATACCGATGATAACTTCATCATGACATTGGTATCGGTACAGAACAAATAAAAAGCGGTATCAGTCCAACCCTAGTATTTACGTTTATTTTCCGCTGACTGTGAATCTGCACTTTTCTTTCCCCATTGAAACCAAATCTGGTTTCTCTTGTATTATTTTATTTATCGTTAACATCAGCGGTGGTTTTTTAGTTGTCAGTCCACTCGTGATCGGATCTTTCAGAGTGGACATTTTAAAACCAGTTCCTGACTTTCCCATAGGTGAATAAGAAGAAGGCGTGGCCTTTTTTCCTTTTAGCGCTGAAAATGTTACATAATAATGTGATGTTGTGATTATTATGGACTGTAAAAAAAAAAAAAGCACTGGACATTCCTGAGGAACAAAGAGTTTGTTTGTTCATGACGCTACAAAGTCAAGTGTTCACCGGCTCTGACAGGTCAGCTGACACGCGGCAACCAGGCCGAGAAACATCGATGTACTCTCCCTAAAAACCTGTACGTATCACTGTTGCTTGTGTGTGTGTGTGTTCTTTAGGTTTATCAATAAAATCACTTTTAATGCCCACAAACTGGACATTAAACTGGATAGCATCTATCTATGCTAACTAGCATCTATCTACTTATCAATCGATGCTAACTAGCATTAGCTGTGATAACTAGCAATAGCCTTGCTAACTAGCATCTATCTAATTATCCATCTATGCTAACTAGCATCATCAAATGTGAAAATGTGTTTGTTTGGTTTCTTGTCATTAGAGGTAAAATCATTTCTTCTTGTTTCAGTTTGGATCTTGTCAAAAAATCCAGAAGAAAACCGGTCATTTAAGATCCCCAGCTGCTTTTGCTCTTGGGTTGTGCTTGGCGGTAACGTATTGTGTCACTTCCTGTTCTGCTATCTGCTATCTACTCTAACGATGGAATAACTGAACAAGCACTCGTTTTGTAAAATAGGTTCATACTTTCATCCGCTACTTTTGCGTCAACTCTGGCTTTCACGTAGATTCACAGATTCACGTACAGTGTTTTTTTGCTAGCGTAAGAAGTTAGCTTAGCAGCGATGGCTGTGTTCTCTCCTGTGTTGTGTGCCACATGTGTAGTTACTCCTCTGCCTCCTTTAGCGATAAAGATACTTGTAAAAAGTGTTGCTTATTGGCCAAGATGGAGGCGAGGATTAGTGAGGTAGAAACTCGGCTTCGCACCATAGATGCTAAGTCAGTTAGCCAGTCCCCTGTAATCGGTGCAGACCACATAGCATTAGCTCCCTCAGCAGCTCCCAGTGGCGATTCTAGAGTCTGGGTTAGAGTCTAGAGTCTGTTGGGTCTCCAAGCAAAAATTCCGACCAGTGTTCATCGCCATTATGTTATATATAATCTGACACCAACGAAAAATGTATGAACACAAAAGGTTTTTTATTCCAGATGAAAAAAATAACACTGAAAAACCTTTGAATTTTGAAAATAAATAATGTGAAAATATAAATATATAGAAGAATAAAATACTGTAAATAACATAAACTTAGTAAAAAATATATCTACATTACACCGTAAATAACATTATAAACTTATAGTTTAGAAGTAAAAAAAACAGGGTATATATTTTTACAGGGCATGGTATATGTTATTATTTAAAGTAAAATGTATTGATTCATTGAACTCACAGTCGGCGATATCATCGGTGTCTCTTCCTGCTCATGACCACCAGAAGGTGGAGTGGCCACTATTCCACTGGAGGTGGATGCTGCTGGAACTGATATGACAAAAAACCCAAAACAAAACAGTGCATATTGTCATAAAGAATCTTTACAGGGCATGGTTTATGTTATCAATTAAAGTGGAATATTGGACATACGGTTTTTATTTGTGGTGACAAATTTAAGTAATGATCCTGAGGAGAGATAAGAGACAGATTTGTAATTGTTCTCCTTGGGCATAGCTTTAATTATTCATTGCTATCATAGCATTCATAGCTTACCACGACGTATTAACTCTTAAACAACTTTATTAGTTACAGAAAAAGCAGTTTTTCCATCCAAATTACTCCAATACATGTTGTACCTTTACAATAAATACTGCAAAAGAAGTTAAAAACAAGTTAAAAGGTAATAAAAGGTGTTGCATATACGTAAATAGCTGTTAAGGGGGCTTCAATGCAGATATTACGATAATACTCCATCTCATTTCATTGGTATCATTAATGATACCAATGAAATCATCTGAAACTGCTGGCTACAGATAATCTTAGGAGACAAAAGTTAATGTTGATTGTGTGTGTAGTTCACCGTCATTTTCTCTGGCTCTTCGTAGAGCCGCATGTCGTCATTCACTCTCTGGCTGTCAACGTGGTGTCCACAGAACAACATGGTTTATAGATAACTGCAAACCTGCTGAGGGAAACCTGGTCTCATGAGGAGAGACGGCGTCCAGAGCCGCTCTCCGATCTACAAATTTAGGGAAGTTTATTAGAAACCCACGACAATCCAGAGTTTTCCACACTTCTCTGTGCTTCTTTTCACGCAGTCACCATTAAAAAGCCCATAGAGACTGTGTCTGTGTGTCTGTCCCCCGACATACTCGCGTAAATAAATCAATATCAAACAGAAGACGAGTTAGACATTCTAATTTAATAAAGATTAATACTGACAATAAATCGGTAGTCAAATAACACTTTTAAATATAAGGTCACTCTCAGAATCTGTTTTAATAAATGATCTCATTACTGACAATTGTATTGATTTATTCTGTGTAACTGAAACTTGGTTACATGACAAAGATTATGACTCCACCCACTCATGCTAACAATTATGCTAATTGTTATTCCCAGAAGCTAAAGGAGGAGGAGTAACAGCCATTTTTAATGCTAGATTATTAATCAACCCCCCCAATCTCATCCACCTGCACCTTATTCAGAGTTCTCTGGATTATCCGAGTTAGTGCTTAGGACAGATAAATTATAATTGTCGGGGATTTCAACATCCATGTAGATGTTGACCGTGATAGTCTCAGCTGTGCATTTAATTCACTGTTGGAATCAGTTGATTTTATTCAACACATTAGTAAACCAGCTCAGCCTCCATCTTGTTTTAACGTATGGTTTTGATATTGATAACTTAAACATTTTTCCCCAAAATCCTCCCCCAAAAAGTGAATATTTGTGCATTATTGGCGAGTTTGAAGATTTTCAGTCAGGTTTGAGATGACATCATAGCACAGAAACAGCACTAGTTGAAGTTAGTAACTCAGATAATGGTCTAGTCTCTTTACTTGTCCTGTTAGATCTTAGTGCTGCATTTGACACCATTGATCATAATATTCTACTGCAGAGATTGGAGCAGACTCTTGGTATCACAGGTGCTGCCCTCTGCTGGTTTAAATCATACTTATCTGATAGATTCCAGTTTGTTCATGTTAATGATAAAGCCTCACCACAAACAAAAGTTAATTGTGGAGTTCCACAAGGCTCAGTGCTTGGGCCTATACCTAATACCTTATATATGCTTCCTCTAGGGAACATTATTAGAAAGCTCAACATACACTTTCATTGTTATGCAGATGACACACAGCTATATTTATCAATGAGGCTGAATTAAACTCAGAAAAAACTGAGGTCATTATACTTGGCCCTAAACACCTCAGAGAAAAGCTTTCTGATCACATTGTCACTTTAGATGACATCACCATGGCTTACAGTTCCACTGTGAGGAACCTTGGAGTTACTTTTGACCAGGAAATGTCATTTGATTCACACATAAAACTCATTTCCAGAACAGCCTTCTTCCACCTGCGGAACATTATGAACATTAGAAACATTCTGTCTTTACAGGATGCTGAAAAACTAGTTCATGCTTTTGTTACATCTAGATTAGATTACTGTAACTCCTTATTATCAGGATGTTCCAACAAGTCTGTTAAAACCCTTCAGTTAATTCAAAATAATGCAGCACGAGTTCTGACAGGAACTAGAAAGAGAGACCATATAACTCCAGTGTTAGCTTCTCTACGCTGGCTCCCCCCACAGTTTAGAATTACATTTAAAGTCCTCCTCCTCACGTACAAAGCACTTAATGGTCAGGCCCCTTCATACCTGAAAGACCTAGTCTTACCCTATCACCCTAACAGACCACTTAGGTCACAAAATACAGGTTTACTGTCTGTAAGAGCAGAATGGGAGGCGGAGCCTTCAGTTACCAGGCCCCTCCTCTTCACACGTCATACAAATAAAATTGAATTGAATCTGTGCTAGCTAGCATATATCTACTTATCTATTTATGCTAACTAGCATCTACTTATCTATGCTAACGAAGATTTGCTTATCTGTGCTAACTCGCATTCATCTTGTATATTTTTATAGTTGGAGTTTTGAAGTTGAACCTGGAGCACATTATTGTTCGACAACAACGTGGAACAGGAAGTTGCGTTGACGTCGCCCTCTGTCTGTCAAACCAAGTAAATGAATTTATTTTATTTATTTATTTGAATTAGGACAATGCATATTCATCAACATGTCAGCATAGAGCAACAACGTAAGTATGCCGGAGTTAGCACAATAGCTAATTTTCATCAGTTGTCCTAAGGCAGGTAGCGTCAAGGTACAGTAGACATTCAACAGGACATGATACAAAAGAATACATACATCACAAGACATTACACATTATAAGTAAACCATAGACACAGACCATAGACAAGTTACATGTAGGTTAAGATTAAAACTTTGGGGCCCAAGAGAAAGAAAGAAGGAAAAGTGAATAATCTAACTGCGAGTGCATGTCTGGTTAGTTTTTAACCATTGTTTCAGAGCAATTTTAAACTTTGAATAGGTGTCACCGTTTCTGATATGGGCTGGTAGCCTGTTCCATGACTGTGTGCCTCTGATAGACCCCACCATTTGGCCAAATTTAGCCTTTGCAACGTACAAAGGCGCAGGACTTTTGTACGTTTGTACGAATGAATCTACTTGAATTATATTCAAACTCGACAGCTTTGACAACAAACTTTATTGACGCTCCCTCAGTGGGACAAAGTTCCTGATGTGCCTCAAAGAGCCAGTTACTATATGCTGACTAAAAACACATTTCTTTCAACTCTACCGACTCTACCTCGTCTAAGACGACGACAAAAAAAACGGAAAAAAAAAAAACGCACTTATGACGAGCACTTTATAGTTTGGCTTACTTGAAGCAGTTACTTACTTCTAGCTCGTTTGTACCCAAATGTTTAAATGCACTTATTGTAAGTCACTTTTGATAAACGCGTCTGCTAAATGACTTCTAATGTAATGTAAAGTTATTGCCACCTGCAACCAGAGGGGTGCACCAATTCCCACAGGTTTTATTTAAATTTTATTTCATAATCACATATTTACAGATTGTTACATTGTAACAAACCTCATTCTCATTATCCAGGATTTTTTTTTTTATGACAATACATTTGATCAGAATCACATGATACATTCATCCACGTTTGAAAAAAAGTCACATGATCGTTTACAAAACCCCAAAAAAACAAATGAACCAGAAAATGACCAAATTATTTTTGAGCGCCGTCGTCCGTTTCCTCGTCTCTCAGGAGAAAAACAGCTGTTGGCAGATTTGTCGCGTTTCCTCGGGACACGTGACTTCATGGCCGATGGTTCGTGGGTCGCTGAAGATCTCGTGGTCGTTTCCTCCCTTTTTGTGAAAAACACCACAAAACACACGTACAACAGAATTAGAAATTGTTACAAACCAGCGATGGTTTAAATACCGGAACGCATAAGTTCTGTTTGCGGTCTGTTTGACGTCTACACAATCGCAATGTTTTATAGAAGCTAAAAATATTTAGATTTATATTGACTTAAAAAATATGTGTAAAACAAATAGTTACATTCGTACATGTACATAAAGTGTCACCTCTGAAACCAGTCATTCCAAAATAAAAGCATACTTTTAATTTGATGTCCTGGGTTTAAATTTATATGACCCGTTTTTTCCTGTTTGATGTAGATATAAGTTTCCTGGTAATCCAGCAGGTGGCGGTGTTAGAGGCCAATTCAGATTAAAAATGAATGAATTATTTTATTTTATTTTTTTTATTTATATTTTATGATCAGAAAAATGTGAAAACATTAGAATTTAAAGGGCTAAAATGCGAAACTATTGATTTTAAATTTGAAGAAGATGCTTAAAATAATTAATTGAAATGTTAAAAAGAAACATATATTTAATGTTAAATAGCTTTTTGGGAATGCACAATTTTTTTCACAACCTCAGTGCGCGTGTGTGTGTGCTGTAAACTTGTCCTTCAGCGATTAGATCATGTGAGCAGTAGGGCTATGCGGATCGATCTAAAATATCTATAGTATCGATACTAACGTTGGTATTGTCAGTAATTGCAACATACTTGAAAAAGGATTTTCTCCAATGCAGGTCAGTTAGTAAGTGAGAGAAGAAGCTCAATAAAAGTTACTTAATAATAGTGTTTTTATTTGCCTGAAAACTTTGTCCCGTGTTTTATTATCATCATAAACATGATTAATTAAAGGAAAACTTATGAAATAATTAAATAATCATGAAAATTCAAGTTTTCAGTCAACTTTGCATATTGATGATGCATTCACTTAATAAATGATGATACATTGCTCTCCCCTACACAAAAGTAGATGGTCGTAGTAAAAAGTATCGGTATTGGTATCAGGATCGGCAATACTGGCCCTGTATTTACTTGTTATTGGATCCATACCAAATTTTGCAGTATCGCACAGCCCTAGTGAGCAGTGGAAGGTGGGGCCTCGTAGTGTCGCTCAGCAGGTCATTTACATACTCACAGGTTCGGTTTTGTCTCCAAAGAAGTGGATGGTGGAGTACTTGTCCTTCTCAACGATGCCCAGACAGTATCTCTTATCCCAGCCGTCGGGAAACACGTCAAAGCTGATCTGTCCTCCTGCAGAGACACCGTCTCCATGTTATTTCACAACCAACCAACGTCTGTCTCGTCTTCAGTGTGTCTAGCTGGACCACTCCCACACCCAGACTTACCAATGGAGAACGAGAGTCCTCGTCCTTTGAACTCTTCCTTTAACACGGACACAAACGTCTCACGGATTTTTTCTTTCTGTTCATAAACAAACAAGAGTCACAGTCTTATTTCTGATCAATCCGATTTCAGTTTAACGCGACCATCAGCAAATATGGGAAACTTGTTAAAGTAGATATTTTTAAGGTCAAATGTTTTTAAGTGTATAATTACTTTCTCAAAATTGCAGGGGCGGCCATCTTGTCTTCTTGTATTTTATCTCTTCTTTAAGATGTTTTTTTTCATGTCATAAACACTGACCCTGTCAGGACCAGTTGTCCTCATGGAGACCAAAACCTGGTCCTAATGAGGCAAAACCTCATTTCTGAGGAACTGGTTAAGTTTAGCATTAAATAATTTGAATTGTGGTTAGGTTTAAGTTGGGTTTAGTCATGAAGTGGCTGTGGTTAAGGCTTTGTTCAGTCGTGTGTGTGTGTTACCTGATCCAGCTCGTAGAATTCCTTCCTCTCTTCCTGTGTACAGCTGCGTCCGATAGGGGAAACGTTCAACATGCCATTACGGAATTCAATAAACGTTCCCCTGAAAAAAACAAAAAAAACATATTCCTTTTTTTTTCCATTACTTCAGTCCTGTCCTTTGTTTTGTAAAGTGTCTTTGAGTGTCCAAAAAAGTGCTATATAAGTAAGATGTATTATTATTATTGTTCAGTCTAAATTAAAGTGAAACCACAACTGCTTAATGATTTAAACTAAGTCTGAACTCAGTCTGTGGCATATTTCATCCTAAACGTTTATCCTGATAAAATATACACTTGCTCAAGTCTGCGATATCTTACGTCGCTTTCTGTCACTGTGAGACTGAAGTTTGTAAAGCACTCACTCTCCTGCACCAAAGTCCACAGAGAAAATCAGTGATCCACTGCTGCCTCCATCACTTCAAATGTCTGATGTTGTCTCTTCAGTGTTTGAAATCCAACGTTCAGATTGACCTCAGTGACACAAAGTGACCACACGAGGCAGCAGAGGAGCAGCAGCTCCTGTGATTCTCTCTCTGGACTTTGGTGTGGGAGAGTGAGAGTAAATCTTTTATTTATTTTTATCTCTGTGTTATGAGCAAACATTGATCATGTGATGATGATGATGATGATGTCAGAACCTCTTCTTGGGCAGTTTGATCTTGGCCATGTAGTTGAGACAGAAGTTGATGAAATCCTGCAGCAGTTCCTCTCCCATATGAGCCTGGATGGACTGACAACAGCAAGAAGACAGCGTCAACTTCCCTCATCTGTCACATGATCAAATGTCCACATTTAGACTCAAAACTCACCCACCTACTCCCTCTAACCTCCCTGCTTTTACCGTCACTTCCCTATTTTATTGTGTTGATTTTATGTGGTTTTTTTTGGTTTTATCTTATTGTGTGATTTTAATTCATTCTGTTTGTAAAGTGTCCTTGAGTAACCTGAAAGGCGCTTTTAAATTAAATTAAATTAAATTAAATTAAATTAAATTAAATTAAATTAAATTAAATTAAATTAAATTATTATCATTATTATTATTATTATTATGTCTGTCCCAAAGCATCAAATACCTGGATAGACACCAACTGTCCATATCTGTAGGCCACCAGACCATTCTCAGCAAAGACGTAGTCCACTACCTGGATCACTGCACACAAAGACCAAAAGAAGACCACAGAGTCACACGATTCAGAAGGACAGACGGGATTCAGAAGGACAAACAGGGTTCAGAAGGACAGACTGAGTTCAGAAGGACAGACTGAGTTCAGAAGGACAAACAGAGTTCAGAAGGACAGACCGAGTTCAGAAGGACAGACCGAGTTCAGAAGGACAGACGGGATTCAGAAGGACAGACCGAGTTCAGAAGGACAGACGGGATTCAGAAGGACAGACAGGGTTCAGAAGGACAGATGGTAGGACACTGGACCAGAACAGATGTGGACGTGTCTCACCATCGTCCCCCAGCTGCTCCATGATCTTGTTAAGGTCAGATCCTCCAACGACTCCAACTCGAACACGCGTTCGCAACTTCTGCAGGAACTGGGCCATTTCTGGAGTCGCACGCTGACATGTAGCAAAAAAAGATGTCAGTGAGACACTTCATTCACACGACGTAGTTCCTCCATTTTCACGTTTTAACCGAGTTCACGGGTTGGTTGGACTTGGTTCGGTGTTTTAAATGCAACCGTAACCGTCTAGTCGTGATATTCTAGCGACTTATTGACTTTTTCACGGGTTTAAGTTTTTGGGCGCAGCCGATTTTCGGCGGGAGGATACAAAATGGAGTCCCGTCTTTTTGTCTTCGAGTGAAGGAGCATCCGATTAGAGCCTTTAAATAACCCCGAGGCTGTTCTTTTGTGACGTTATTTGTTTCAAACTGTTTTACTTTTACATGGCCATGAATACATTTGCAGGAAATTAATGCCTTTTATTGCTTATTTGTTTCATCACAGGAACTTGCTGAATGCTACGAAACACACTTAAATGTTGTTTTTTTAATCACATTGTTTGCAGTTGAATTTTACTTTATTTAAATGCATTTATTTTAATTACTTTGTTTTATTTCATTTGTTTTATTCATTATTTACTTTTATTTTTTAAAAGCACAGTTCAATGTATTAACCACGGCATTGGTTTAAGTTAAATTTTGTATACTTTAACGCATATATATTAAGGACATTCTCACTTGTCTATGATTTGTTTATAGGTCATAAATTACCATAACATGAATGTTATGCTGTCAAAATCTATGTACTTGTGCTCAAGTAAGACCCAGATGCTAAACAACATTTTTGCAGTGTGCAACGTGTAATCTAATCTTAAATCTAGTATAGATATCAATAATGACATGGTGACTATTCATAATTTCATTTAGTTGTAGACTGTCTGGAGTAGCTTAATTACATTAAAAATAATGTGTTAATTCAAAACTGTACTAGAATAAAGTGAAGCACCTGGGTCTATTTTAGCTGCCTATGGCAATATTCATGTTAATGATTGGACACTTAGTTCATGTCAGTGAGACAAAAACTACCATTTAATGTTTATATGAATTTAGGTTTAATTCTGTTTTCTTTTAAAGGTTTTAATTGTTCTTTATTTATAGTTGATTTACCTTTGAGAAGCGCACAGATCAAAAATGATACATTCATGAATCCAGAGAGACTTCCTGTGTGCAGCTTAATATCATATATATCTGTATGCTAACTAGCATATGTCTATTTATCTATACTAACTAGCGTATATCTATCTAGTATATGCTAACTAGCATGTATCTTATGTTGTATATTTTTATAGCTCATAGTTTTGAAGCGGAACCATATTTCAGAGAACCCGGAACACATTATTGCTCGGGTAAAAAAAAACTACAACAACGTGGAACCGGAAGTTGCGTTGCCGTCGCCTTCAGTCTGTCAAACGCTGTAAATGAATGAATCAGCGATAGTTTCTCTTCCTGTTTTCCTTTAATCTTTTCTTTTTCTCTTTCTCCTCTTGTTTTGTGTTGTTTGTGTAGTTTGTGTTGTACCTGTCTCGCGGCGGTCAGTGTTCCGTCCACATCAAACAGACACAGAGTGCTCGTGTCCGCGGAGGCTACGTTCATCCTGCGTCCGTGGACCTGTCAGTGTGTGTGTGTGTGTAAGAGTGTGGACTGTCACAACTTCTGTCTCTCTGTGTCAAACTACACACACACACACGTCTATAGTTGTCCTCCTTCGTCTTTAGATTTGTGAGCAGCCTGACGCTCACACTGCCGCCTAGTGTGCCGGAAGATCATCTGTAGGCTCACAGTAGGTTTATATACACACACACACACACGGTATTCTATGTGAACACTCAGCGTCACGACATTTGAATGGATAAAAACGATGTTTACAACCGATTTCCTGTGAAATAAATACGACCAAAGTTCTGAGTTTCCCTGTGACTGACGTTGTTTCAGCTCTGATCGATGAAGAGTAATAAGTACGTAAATAAATGGTGTTATTTTATAACATATTCATTTAGTTTTGTTGTTTTTCAGATGCTTTTAAATCCAGGTTAAAAACTATTTTCTCTTTTTTCTTATACGTTTGTGATTGATTTAAAATGTATGTTTTACGCTCCGCTTTAGTCTTAACTTCTTTCTCTCTTATTACTCTGTTATTCTCATTTATGTTAGAATTGGGTTTCTTTCTATGTAAAGCTGCAACTAACAAGTATTTTCATTAACCAGTAATCTGTGGATTATTTTCTCAATAAATGCAAATGTTTTTGTTTTTATGAATTTTAATGATTTCCTTGTTTTATGGAGCAAAGAAAGCAGAAACTATTCACATTTAAGAAGCTAAAAAATCACCATCATTGAATCCTGGAGTTGTTGAGTTGAAATAAAAGCGTCTGAGGCCACAGTGTTTGTTCCCTGCTGTTGTTTTGTTGTTGTTTTCACTCTCAGATGTTGCAACGCTGTGACTCTGTTTGGTGAAGAAACCATTTGCTCCAACAAAGGACGGAGCGTTTTTGTGCTCAAGTTGCTCTTTGACATGCATTTGCCCTCCACCCTGAGAGAGAGATGGCCCGTCTACTTTATGCATGAAAGAGTGTGTGAACAATGGCTCTGACGTTTGACACGTTAGCATGACTATCATGTGATCTTCTCTCAGTCGTGAAGCTGCTCTGAAGGTCTGCAGACACGTGGAGTCCAGGACAAACCCGGACCCTCACACCCAAACCCCCGTCCACGCAGAAGAATAAAGTGATTCCTTACAAAATAACCAGCAGTTGTATGTTTGTGTTCCTGTTGTGTATGTGGATGAAAAAGTGTCCCGCGTTTCCACCAAATCAAAACTACGCTTACTCTTGAGATGTTACGAGTCTTTGGTACTTTTACGTTTCTCAGACGTGATATTTGTTGTACACGCATATGCTAACTAACCTGATGAGGAGGCACAGGAGGTCAGAGGTCACAGAGGAGGGGAGTCAAAAGTCAACTTAACCAAAACTTAATATTTAAACATTAAAGTCACAAACTAGGGAAATTTACTGTAACACTATTTATCAAATGAGGAATATGATTCACTGATAAACCCTGTATACTTGAATGGAAATGTGGCAGAGGAAGAAGTAGAGAGCTGTGAATGTTGTCTCACATTAATGTCACAGATATCAACAATAATTCAGTTTAACGCTTTATGACAATTAAACGACTGCACGTTTAAGTGCAAACCTAAATGTGTCCAATTCTGCGTATACATATATAGTATTTCAAACATTTAAGTCACAAACTTCTAAGGAAATTTATCTTGAACTTGAATTCAACACAATCTGTCAAAGGAGGAATAAAGTTGTGGAATTAACATCTGTAATTGTTACCCAGACTAGCGAACTGTAAACACAACATACCTCACAATCATTATATGACACGTTGTTCTAGAGTTTAACAGCTAAATCTGTAACATATCATAGATATCTTTAAATTGGCAGATTGTCTTTAACCAAGGGGAACTGAAGGTGGTGTAAACTGTTTTTATGGCTAAATCAGAATTGAATTGTGGACGCCTCAAACTAGGATCACAGATTAAATCACGGATTATCGCTCATAAACAAAAAAATAAGATATTTTTGAGGTTTGCATCGACAAACCCCGCACACATGAGTGGAAATGTTGCCTAGGAGAGAGAAGAGAGCTGGGCACACAAGTGAAATGTTGACTTTAAATGGGAATAATTGCGTATAAACGTTGACGCGGCGGCGCCAAACTGTTGTTTACTCTGCCGCACGTCGTCTCGTGAAGGAAACAAACGGTTAAAACACGCACCCTCCTCCTCCTCCTCCTCCTCCTCCTTCCTCCACCATCTCACGATCCACGGACTCGCAAGCAAACAAAGGGGAGAATTCGCGCCGAAATGTTTAAAAGTCCGCGTCAGCCAATCAGCGCGCAGCATGCGCACGCCGACAGATGCGTGCTGACGCACGAGCCCACGGCCAATCACGGCCGCGCGCGTGCAGCCCGACGGCCTACGTTTCCACTTTAAATCCGCGCAGCGGACCAATCCGCGGACGGCGCGGATGAGTCTGTGGAAGTAGTTCTGCTGAAGTTAGTTCGGCCCGGCGGACGACGACAAATACACTCGCGCTTTCTTCTTCATTCACTCGTCTTCAACTTGTGTCTCAGTGAACAGGTAAGAAAACCCAGTCTTTACGCCTTTTAATGTGTGCCACTTTGTTGTTTTTAACGTATGTAACGTGTTTTTCGTTCGTTTGCGTGTATGTACTTTTTTAACGCCGTGTTTCATGTGTACGGTATTTGGCTTTAAATGAATGAGAAATAAATCTTAATAACTTGGAGTAAAAGTCAAAACGCGACCTAAACCCGTCCCTGTGAATAAAACCGTTGATTTCGGTGTATTTTGTCAGCCTTTAAACGGAAGTTTTGCGTGTTTAGCGTCCGAACATGCGGTGTGTCACTGTGGCGCTTAGTGCGCAGCGTTGTCTTCAAACGCCATTTGGTTTAGCTAGCCTCGTCTCATGCGTCTCATGCTTCTTTCACACGACGTAGTTCCTCCATTTTCACGTTTTAACCGAGTTCACGGGTTGGTTCGGACTTGGTTCGGTGTTTTAAAGGCAACCGTAACCGTCTAGTTTCGATATTCTAGCGACTTATTGACTTTTTCACGGGTTTAAGTTTTTGGGCGCAGCCGATTTTCGGCGGGAAGATACAAAATGGAGTCCCGTCTTTTTGTCTTCGAGTGAGGGAGCAATCCGATTAGAGCCTTTAAATAACCCCGAAGCTCGCGCTGTTTTGTGACGTTATTTGTTTCAAACTGTTTTACTTTTACACGGCCATGAATACATTTGCAGGACATTAATGCCTTTTAATTGCGTATTTGTTTCGTCACAGGAACTTGCTGAATGCTACGAAGCACACAATTTTTATTTTTTAATCACATTGTTTGACGTTGAATTTTACTTGATTTAAATGCATTTATTTTAATTTAATTTTAATTTTGATTTTTTTTTTTAAAAGCACAGTTCAATGTATTTTACCACGGCATTGGTTTAAGTTACATTTTGTATAATTTAACGCATATTTATTAAGGACATTCTCACTTGTCTATGATTTTGTTTATAGGTCAAATTACCATTACATGAATGTTACGCCGGCAAAATCTATGTACTTGTGCTCAAGTAAGACCCAGATGCTAGTATAGATATCAACACTGACATGGTGACTATTCATAATTTTATTTAGTTGTAGACTGTCTGGAGTCGCTTAACTACATTAAAAGGAATGTTAATTCAAAACTGTACTAGAATAAAGTGAAGATCTTGGGTCTATTTTAGCTGCCTATGGCAAATTCATGTTAATGATTGGTATGGTTCACCATTAAATGTGTATTTTTTTTAAAATAGATTTGGACGCACCCATGGCGACGAAAGACCCAAATAAGCCGAGAGGCAAAACCTCCTCCTATGCTTACTTTGTCGCGACCTGTCGCGAGGAGCACAAGAAGAAACACCCGGGCACCAGCGTCAACTTCTCTGACTTTTCCAAGAAGTGTTCCGAGAGATGGAGAGTGAGTTTGAGTTTTGTGGTGTGTTTGAATTAAAAATTCAATTATGGGGCATGTCAAAGCAAAGCTAACAATATTACTGTTTTTCTTCTGAAAGAATATGTCTGGTAAGGAGAAGTTGAAGTTTGAAGACATGGCCAAGGTTGACAAAGTGCGATATGATCGTGAGATGAAGACTTACATCCCACCCAAAGGAACAAAGAAGGGCAAGAAGAAGAAGGACCCCAACGCCCCAAAGAGGCCACCGTAAGTTCACCCCACTGACCACAGGGTTACAAATGTCTTCGCCTACACTTTCATCCCTGTCCACCAGGGCGGTGTTTGTGGTAGATTTTTTTTTGTGTTCACATCCTTTTATTTTTTTGTTGCGTTTCAGCTCTGCTTTCTTCGTCTTCTGTTCTGACCACCGTCCGCGGATCAAAGAGGAACACCCCGGCATCTCCATCGGCGACATCGCCAAGAAGCTCGGCGAGTTGTGGTCAACGCAGACACCCAAGGACAAGGTTCCTTATGAGGCGAAGGCCGGCAAACTGAAGGAGAAATATGAGAAGGTATCATGAGATGTCCACTGTAGCATAATGACCGGAGGGGTGAAGGAGGGTGTTTCCCTTCAGTCTATAGAATAAGAGGTGTATAAATCAAGACAATCGGTCTAAAATGATATTTAGACAAACATCTGCAGTAAACTGTAGGAGGCCGTGTTGCAAATTCACAAAAAATTCCGGTTAATTGTTCAGCCGTACACGAGAGGCTGTTTTTCCTTGTATACCAGGAATATGTTCTGTTGCTTAATGCTTTTGCATTTTACTATTTACTGAAAGTGAAATGTAGTGTACCAATTTAAAATGAAATTTTTACTATCTCCCTGGTAAGAAACGCTGATTCTCCATCTTCCTGCACTGTTGACGTGAAATTACCATAACAACCACACGTTGGCTGTGATGTGCAATTTTCTCAGCATTCATAACTGGTCGGAATCTTCCTGACAAACTGTCACGTGATTATAGTAACGCAGATTGTGACGTCTGAGATTTACTGACCTGTTTGTTCTCTGCAGGAAGTCGCTGCGTACAGAGCAAAGAGCGGCATTGGGAAGGACGCCGGAAAGAAGAGCGGTCCCGGCCGGCCCTCCGCCAAGAAGGCAGAGCCTATAGACGACGACGACGATGACGAAGACGACGACGAAGATGACGATGACGACGACGAGGATGACGACTAAGTGGCCGATGTAAAGCGGCGGGTTGGCGGGCGTTGGTTGGGCTTAAACTCGTGTTTTTGTTTTTTGTGCGTCTGATTGCAACAGTAAATATAAGGAGCCTGCTGTCCCTGCTGGTCTGTCTCTGTAGACCCAGACCTGTTCTTTAATTCAGGGATTTAGTTTGATAACGTCACTTAGTCCCATGGTTGTTTTTATTTTATTTTTCTTCGTCTCTCCCTCCTCCCACCAAATGTGAGTTGGTTACAGTTTGAATCTTGACTTAAAAACAGGTGGCAACGACATGAACTTCCTGTGCTAATAAGAGACTGGACTGAAACTTGTGCACAGGCGGTGGACAGCAGCCAATAATCGGTTAACAATTTTAATAAAGTTATTGTTTTTCTGGAAGCACTGTGTAATGTTCTCTGTCCCGCGGTGCGGTTTCTTCACTCATTTTACCGCCACAGGATTTGACTGTAGTTTGATTAAACATGTTTGCAGCCATTTTTTAACAATGTGGAGACTTAAAAAAAAAACTTTCATGTAGGTTGAATTTTTTTCTTTTTGTAATAAAATTTTGTATATTGATAATATCTGTGTGGACGTGTGTTGTTTAGACCGTTCTGGATGAAAAACAGGTTCTAAATGTTTCTCCTTCACGCACGACCTGTAAAATGACCGGAAATGAGCAGAAAGACAAGTTCACTGTGGCTTCACGTCATTGAATCCAGAGCCGACCATGGCAGCAACAGAACACTGGATTGTTCTTGATGTGTCAACTTTGATTTCAGGTTCTTTTTCAAATAAGTGTTTGACACAAAGTCATTTATCAAACACTTAAAATATGCACAATTTAAAGTTAAAATAAAAGGAATCAAACACATGAGGATAATATCTGCAAAATGATATAATCCAATGTGTGATTCCCTTTAAAAAGTGACTACAGCCGTATGCAATAAAAAAAAAAAAGCCATAGGAGCTCAGAGGTGTTCAGATGCATCTGAAATTGGCTCTTATATATAGATGAAAAATTTAAAATGTGCACTGTCCACAGACACAATGATTACATAAACTGCAAAAATAGTAAATAGATGAAATAACAGTGGTTAAGTCTGAACCACCTGATTATGAATATTAAAAGTAAATTACTTGGTAAAAATGATTTCAAAACATTAAATATGAAGCTATTTTATGTGTATATATGTATATATGTATATATATATGTATATATATGTATATGTGTATATATACATGTGTATATATATATGTATATATATATGTATATGTATATATGTATATGTGTATATATACATGTGTATATATATATGTATGTATATATATGTATGCATGTATGTATATATATATGTACACTATATATATACATATATATGTATATACTGTATATATATAAAACGCATAGCTGCTGTGACTGAGGTCCTGGTGAAGCCTGGAAAATGGACCTGGAAAGTGCTTGAATTTGACCCTTGACAAAGTGAACAAATCAACTGGAAATAAAGTAATTCGTATTTAAAAGCGGTAAAGTAACGGTGAAGCAGAACAAACACATCGTTTTATTGATATTTTCGGAAAAACAGAAAACTGCCATTTTAGATGATCCTGCTGCCTTCACGTGCTGTCGGATAAATGAAACTTCACCGCACAGTTTCACCCGTGCGAGTATGTGTTACGTTCAAGTGCGTCCGCTGTTAAGCGCCATCGGGTTAATTCATTAAATACTTTACTTATTATTGTCCAGGTTGTACCCCGCCTATCGCCCGATGTAGCTGAGATTGGCACAGCACCCCCCGCGAACCTCTGGTGGAGGATAAAGCGGTAGATGATGACTGACTGACTTATAATTTAAAAATAAATGAATTATAAATCATTCCTGTCGATTCTTGTCTTACTCTCCGCCATCTTGACATATCAAAAAGGTCCTATCTTTGTCCACTCGGGAACTCGTACACGGGCGCTCACAAATGTTAATTACCCTAACCCTACACGTGAAGGCAGCATTACAGTACATTACATGACATGTCATTTAACGACTCACAATAATTGCATTTCAACATTTGGGTTCAAACAAGAGCTAGAACTAAGTAAGTGCTTCAAATATGCCATACTATAAAGTGCTAAAAGTGCTATATTGATATTTTCATTTCTGTCTACGTTTAAATTGTTTTTGGCGCCCTCTTGTGACCAGTTCGGGTATTGCATGATGCAACTGTTCCAGAGTATGTATTTTACAATTTATTGATTATTTTTTCAATGACATTTTACGTCATTTTAACATATTATTTTTTAAAGACTTTTGACTTTAATTCAAACTTTGTTGTTGTAAGTGAATGAGTGAGTGAACGTGTAAAATCAGCCTTGAATTGTTGTTTACTTACAATGTTTCAGTCCCACCACCAGGTGTCGCTGTGTCACAGAGTGCCCCCTTTGAAAGCTCCGCTGACAGCGCGAGCAGCCAATGTCCGAGCAGCGAGGTGACGCTCGCGGGCCAATCACGGCGCCGCCCGAGGCCCTGCCCACACGAGGACAACAGGGACCAGCAGGTTTCATTTCAGCACCGGGGAGCTGTCCGTCTGTCCGTCCGCCCGTGGACGTGGACCCGGTCAACACCTGACGGTACGACCGACCACACACACACACACACACACTGCGTCTATGTGTGTGTGTGTGTGTGTGTGTGTGTGACAGTGTGAGACTGTCACTCACACACACACACACGCACACCCACAGACACACACGTACATGATAAGATGGTATAAAGGGCATTAATAGCAATAATAACAGACAGACAGTGTCTCTGTTGGACAATAAGAGATGTATGTATATATATATATATACATATGTATACATATGTATATATATATACATACATATGAAACGACAGTCTCAGTGTTTAAATGTTGTCCATTCATTAGTCTCCTTGACTCTTCCCTCAGTGTCCTCAGCCAATCACAGCTCAGATTAATTGGTCTTTAATCATCTTATCTTCTCTAACCTGTGTGTGTGTGTGTGTGTGTGTGTGTGTGTGTAGATCAGGATGTCTAAAGTGAAGCAGGTAGGTCTTCTAGCAGCAGGTTGTCAGCCCTGGAATAAAGACGTCTGCGCTGCCAGTGGAGATCGTTTCGCCTACTGTGCTACTTTAGCCATTTACATCTACCAGGTGACTTTCACTGTGTGTGTGTCTCACTGTGTCTGTGTGTGTGTGTGTGTGTGTTTCTCACTGTGTCTGTGTGTCTCACTGTGTCTGTGTGTGTGTGTGTGTGTGTGTGTGTGTTTCTCACTGTGTGTGTGTGTGTCTCACTGTGTGTTTGTGTGTCTCACTGTGTCTCTGTGTGTGTGTGTGTGTCTCACTGTGTCTCGGTGTGTGTGTGTGTGTGTGTGTGTCTCACACTGTGTGTGTGTTTGTGTGTCTCACTGTGTCTCTGTGTGTGTGTGTGTGTCTCTCTCTCTCTCACTGTGTCTCTCTCTCTCTGTGTCTGTGTGTGTCTCACTGTGTGTGTGTGTGTGTCTCACACTGTGTCTCTGTGTGTGTGTGTGTGTCACTGTGTCTGTGTGTGTGTGTGTGTGTGTGTGTGTCTCACTGTGTGTCTCTCTCTCCCACTGTGTGTGTGTCTCACTGTCTGTGTGTGTGTGTTTCTCACTGTGTCTGTGTGTGTGTGTTTCTCACTGTGTGTGTGTCTCACTGTGTGTGTGTCTCACTGTCTGTGTGTGTGTGTCACTGTGTCTCTTTCTCTCTCTGTGTGTGTGTGTTTCACTGTGTGTGTGTCTCACTGTCTCTGTGTGTGTGTGTGTGTGTGTGTCTCACTGTGTCTGTGTGTGTGTGTGTCTCACTGTGTCTCTGTGTGTGTGTGTGTGTGTCTCACTGTGTGTGTCTCACTGTCTGTGTGTGTGTGTGTCACTGTGTCTCTTTCTCTGTGTGTGTGTTTCACTGTGTCTCTTTCTCTGTGTGTGTGTTTCACTGTGTGTGTGTCTCACTGTCTGTGTGCGTGTGTGTGTGTGTGTCTCACTGTGTGTGTGTCTCACTGTGTCTCTGTGTGTCTCACTGTGTCTCTCTCTCTCTGTGTGTGTGTGTGTGTGTGTGTCTCACTGTGTGTGTGTCTCACTGTCTGTCTGTGTGTGTGTGTGTGTGTGTGTCACTGTGTCTCTTTCTCTCTCTCTCTGTGTGTGTGTGTGTCTCTCACTGTGTGTGTGTCTCACTGTCTCTGTGTGTGTGTGTGTGTGTGTTGCAGTTGGACCAGCAGTATAATGAGTATAAACTCAGATCCATCATGTCTGAACACAAGAAGACGATCACAGCCATCAGCTGGTGTTCAGATAATCCCGACGTGTTTGCTTCAGCGTCAGTTGATAATCTGCTCATCGTGTGGAACGTGAGTGAGCAGAGAGCTGTGGCTCGCCTGGACAACACCAAA